>NC_056728.1:1747429069-1747491569 GCF_019279795.1 Protopterus annectens | reverse complement strand
CTATGAAGAGGATGAAGAATGGAAAGGCTGTTGGTTCAGATGACATACCTGTGGTAGCACGGAGGTGTTTAGGAAGAGATGGCAGTGGAGTTTTTAACCAGATTGTTTAAAGAAATCTTGGAAAGTGAGAAGATGACTGAGAAGTGGAACAGTGTTTTGATACTGATTTTTAAGAATAAGGGTGATGTGCAGAGCTGTAGTAACTACAAGGGGATAAAACTCTTCAGTCACAGCATGAAGTTATGACAAAGAGTTTTGGAAGCTAGGTTAAGAAGGGAGGTGATGATTAGTGAGCAGCAGTATGGTTTCATGCTGGGAAAGAGCAGTACAGATGCAATGTTTGCTCTGAGGTTGTTGATGGAGAAATATACAGAGGGTCAGAAGAAACTGCATTGTGTTTTTCTGAAATTAGAGAAAGCATATGACAGGGTGCCTAGAGACGAGTTGTGGTATTGTATGAGGAAGTCGGGAGTGGCAGAGAAGTATGTAAGAGTGGTACAGGATATGTACAAGGGTAGTGTGACAGTGGTGAGGTCTGCAGTAGGAGTGATGGATACATTTAAGATGGAGGTGGGATTACATCAAGGATCAGCTCTGAGCCCTTTCTTATATGTAATGGTAATGGCCAGGTTGACAGACGAGATCAGACAGGAGTCCCTGTGGACTATAACATTTGTGGATGACATTGTGATTTATAGTGAGAGTAGGAAACAGGTAGAGGAGACTCTGGAGAGGTGGAGATATGCTCTAGAGAGGAGAGGAATGAAGGTCAGCAGGACTAAGACAGAAGATATGTGCGTGAAGGAGAGGGGAGGATAAAGGAATGGTGAGGATGCAGGGACAAGAGTTGGCAAAGGTGGATGAGTTTAAATACTTGGGATCAACAGTTCAGAGTAATGGTGAGTGTCAGAGAGGTGAAGAAGAGAGTACAGGCAGGGTGGAGTGGGTAGAGAAGAGTGTCAGGAGAGATTTGTGACAGACGGGTACCAGTTAGAGTGAAAGGGAAGGTCTACAAGAGGATAGTGAGACCAGCTATGTTATATGGGTTGGAGAAGGTGCCACTGAAAAAAAGACAGAAGTCAGAGCTGGAGGTGGCAGAGTTAAAAATGCTAAGGATTGCACTGGGTGTGACGAGGATGGACAGGATTAGGAATCAGTATATTAGAGGGTCAGCTCAGGTTGGATGGTTTGGCGACAAAGCCAGAGAGGTGAGATTGTGTTGGTTTGTACATGTGTTTAGGAGGTATGCTTGGTATAGTGGAAGATGGATGCTAAGGATGGAGCTGCCAGATAAAAGGAAAAGGGGAAGGCCTAAGATAAGATTTATGGATGTGGTGAGAGAGGACATGCAGGTGGTTGGTGTGACAGAGCAAGATGTAGAGGACAGGAAGAAATGGAAACAGATGTTCCACTGTGATAACCCCTAATAGGGATGGCTGAAAGAAGAAGAAGAAGAAGGAGAAGATATATCATTAGCAGGGGGGTTGTGGGGTGCAGGATCACTTGTCCTATCTACAAAAAATGTTGTTTCTTAAAAACATTGACACACCTAGATGTTGAATTATTTATTTTATTGTGATGACACTAATGATGACATTTGGGTGCGCGCGCACACACACACACACACACACACACACACACACACACACACACACACAGACAGACAGACAGATAGATAGATAGATAGATAGATAGATAGATAGATAGATAGATAGATAGATATAGATATTTCTCCAAATCTTTTGGGTTTCTAATACCATGATGGGAATGGACCCTGTTCCTAAGTCAAAGTGCAATTAAAGTTCATAAAATTACTATTGTTTCAATCTTTGATGTCAGCTAGAAGTGCTCTTCGCAGCACCTGCAATGTGCCCAGAAATGACTTCTTCTGTAACATATCTAAATATGATTGCAGATTTTTTTCTTTATAAGACCTGTTACTCCTACTACTATTGGGATTGTCTGGGTATCTTTCTTCCACATTGCTCTTGTTTCTGCCTTGCAACTTCTTATATTTTATGACTTTGTGTCTCTCTGTACCCAAGACACTGTAGTCACTGGGTGTGTCAATTTCAGTGATTAATGCTACTTTTGTCTTCTTTTTGTGGACCACTATATCCGGTTTTCTAGCATCTATCTTTTGAACTGTTGGTAATGGGTGATCCCATGTGATGTAGACTTCATAATTTTCTATAATGCTTTGTGGCTCATGTTTCCAGTGTTTTTCAGCCACCTCACTACCATAATGTTTGCACAATCCCCAGTGTAACAGTTTTGCCACATTATTATGCCTTTCAGTATACAGTCCTTCTGCCATTAGTATGTCACAACTAGCAACGAGATGTGCAACTGTTTCCAATTCTGTTTTACAAAACATACATTTCTCTATTTCTCCCACATGTCCAATGGACTTTGTTAGCCGTCTACGTAGCCCACTATCTTGTGTCACAATATTAACCTTTCATCTCTTGGTTTGAATTTGCCTTTCCTTAACCATTCCTGCATTCATTCCTGATAAACATGGGGTTCTTCCAGAAGTTTTCTATACTTGCAACTATATTTATGCATTTTCCACATTTCTTGCCTTCACATCTGGTGCTTCACCTTATGTTCTTTCTTTTATTTTTTGGTGCAGTCAATTGCTGCCTGATTTTTATCTACTTGTGGTTTGATTTCCATTCCTCCTTGACACAGATATCCTTCTGCTAGCCTAGGCAGGGAACCCATCTGAGATTTGTTCTCCTCATATTTCATAACTTTCACTACATTTGGGTCTTGTAAAGTCAGCAGATATGTGTGTAGTCCCATGATTGCAGATCTATACATGTAATTAATTTCAAGGAGGGCCATCCCTCCTTCGGAACAGGGAATATATAATCTTGGTATGCAGTGATTTTTTATAAATCATTTGGTGAGCATGATGCATCCTTCTTGTTTTCTTATCTAATCTATCCAGGATGTTTTGGGGCCAATCAATCACTCCAAAACTGTAAGTTAGGACAGGAAGAGCAAATTGGTTTATAGCTTGGATTTTTTTTCCTAGATGTCAACTCTGTTTTCTGGATTAATTTAAGTCTTCTAAAGTATTCCTTACTAAGTTTTATTCGTATTTGTTTATGTTTTATTGCTGATCCTTCATCAATTCCCAAATATTTATACACTCCCTCTTGCTCAAGTCCTTTTCTATCACATTCTTGTCCCAAACTGATGTTTTCTTGGTGCTGCAGTTTTCCTACTTTAAAGATTGCTTTTGCACATTTATCAAGACCAAATAACATTCTTATATCATCTGAAAAAGTTTTGACAACTTGCAGTTGTGCATTCAGTTCATCTGATGAGCTATACAGTTTTAAATCATTGACAAAGAGAAGCTGAGAGGTCTTTACACTTTGTTGTTTTCTAGCAGCCAAATTATAGCCATGGTCTAAGCTGTTAAGTAGACAGCTTAATGGGTTAATGGCAAGGCAGAACAGCAACAGTGATAAAGAACCACCCTGGAATATCCCCCTTTGAATCCTTATCCCTGGAATAATAATTTGTCCTTTATCATGGCTTAATTGCAAAGTGTTTCATGGTCACTGTAATGTAGTTGATCAGTGTAGGGTGTAACTTATATATTTTTAAGCACTCTTTTATCCATGAATTTGGGATACTATCAAATGCCTTTTTGTAGTCAATCCATGCCATACTTAGATTCTTCCCCTTTTACAGTTCCCCACTATGACTTTATTTAACAGCAAATGAACCTTTGTTCCATATGACTTTCTTTTATTTCCCTTTTGTTCTATTGTCATAATTAAGTTTTCTTCTAAATGACTATAGAATCTGTCGGTATCACTTCCAGTGTATAGTTTATATGTCATTGGAAGGCAAGTTATTGGTCTATAATTTTTAGGGTAGCTTTCAGGGTCACTCTTAAGTAGGAGCATTGTTTTTTTCCTGTTGTTAGCTAGGTTGGTGTCTGTTCGGGGTATATATATATATATATATATATATATATATATATATAAAATTAGTTCTTACTCATGGCTAAATCTTTGTGCAAAGATGTTAATACTTTTAGCCAGCAGTTAGGTACTGCATCAAGGCCTGGGGTTTTCCAATTAGAGGCTTTTCTTAACTTTATTTCAATCTCTTTTGCTGTTACTTCATCCCATTTCATATCCTAAACCTTTAAACTTCTTATTCTTTCTTTTATTTCTTCTACCCATTCAGCATCTTTGTTATATTCCACAGGACCTTCATAGATACTTCTTCAAAATGTATCTATTTCTTCTTTTTTTGGTGGTTTTTCAATTGCTTTTATCTTGTTTCTCAATTCGCAATAAAACTTTCCTGGGTCATCAATAAAGTGCTTATTTTGTACTTTTCCTTTATATTTACCTGTGTATCTTCTAAGATTTTTCACCTGTGCTGAGATTTTTAGTTTATTTGCGATGATGCATGATAGATCCTGATCTGTTCCAATACTGTGCATTGCTTTTATCGTGTCTCCCCCAGATTTAATAAACTCCATGTCCATGTCGACATCTCCCTCTCGGCAGCAAGCCTTGCATATTAATGAAGGTGCGCTACTGAGGGGGAGCCATGTACATGGATACTGAATCAGTGCTACAGACTATGTTACAGTAGTGCTCGCAGATCTGTAACACGCCCCCTGCACTTCCAAAATGTTGTATGGCACTTTCCAATAAAGAAAATGTCCTTGGACATTTAAATGCTAGATGTGAAATGAATGTCAGGTAGGGGGTGTGTTACAGCATCTGTAACACATCCCCTGCATTGTGAAAGTGTGATGTGGCACTAAATAAATGGAAAGAAAGCGTCCCCGGACACTTAAGAAATACTGTGTACTGTAATGTCATGTAGGGGGTGTGTTACAGTATCTGTAACACACTCCCTGCATTGTAAAAGTGCTGTATGGCACTAAAACAATAAATAAAGTGTTCACTGTTTTATCTGAAGAAGCTTTGCACCTATTAAAAACAAAAGTGCTAAAACCAAACATTTCTTTCAGGTCCTGGAATTTTTTTTTTTCTGCTGGAACTGTGGTTTGGAGCCTCTGCGGTTAATTATTCAATGACCTTAGAGTAATATGGTATAAATGGGTGATTATTTCTGTTTCTGGTGTTACATCTGATGAAGTTTTATGAAAAAAACGTAAATTATTTGAGATGTTTATGTGGATGTTCATGCTGTTTTGTGTTTACTAATAAACTGCTCCTGGAGTGCACCACAATGTGCCTTAGTTGTTTTGGACTTAATAAATAAAGTGTCCTTGGACATGTATTTAATAATGTGAAGTCTAATAGTTTAATTTTTAATTAATTGTTAATTTTTTTTTTATTATTTTGTTTTCCTCAAAGTTTAGGCATAGCTAAGCGGGTTTGCATGGTGCCGCGCTTTGTTTAGCAGTGCTTAAACAATTCAAAAAGCTATATAGAAATGTATAGCTGAAATTTTTGCAACGGAGGTAGCTGAGTGGTTGGAGTCATGGTTTCATGTGCACTAGGTACGTGGTTCAAATGCCAAGATAGGCCATTCAACTTTTTTTATGGGAAAGCATTTTTATATTAATTTTTATTTTATTTATTGATGTAGTTAGTGATATTTGTTAACCAGGGTAATGTAGGCAGTCTAGAATCCCAGTGTCAGTGGAGATATGACGTTAAAACCACCATGTAAACACAAGTGTCCAATACAATACAGTCACACCCCAAGGTAACATAATGAAAGCACATGGGGGAGGTCATGTAAAGTAAAATATGTGCACATAATAATAATGTGTCAATAATGAGTAATTACTATCCAATTCTTATATTTATTTAAATGAAAATTTTGTTTACCCTTAGCTCAGTTTTACTAAGCACTGCTAAGCCAAACTAAGCAATGCTGAAACATGACCTGTCTGAGCAATACTTAGCAGTGCTTAGCTCCACTTAGCTGGTTTGAGCATTGCTAAGAAGTCCCTTTCTAAGCAGTATTCACCTCAGTTATGTGGATTTCCACACTGCTAAGCACTGCTCAGCATTTGCCACTTTAAGCACTGCTCAACTCAGCTTAGTGGGTTTGCGCACTGCTGAGCTTTGCTCAGCATTTTTGAAAATGGTCCAGTGACAGCAAAGGGCAGGAATATGGCCTTATTTAAACAGCACAGGTGGGAATACAGGCAGAACCTGTTAGAGTTTGATCCCTGTAGGAAGTATGGCAGGTGCAGGCAAGGGAGCATGCTTTTGGGCACAGTGCTGAGGCATGTTGGAGTCCAGAGTCATGGCTGGGCTTCTCATAAAGACCCATGATGACAGACTGATGCAGGGCCAGTACCAGGGCTCAGAATACAAGTTTGAGACCTGAGACTTTCTGGCATGTGAGCTCACCAATGCCACTGGCATTCTCTGCACTGGTGAGCAGGTCTGTCATCATTATGATGACCTGAAAGGGAGGAAGGGAGTGCACTTGGCCTAGTGGATCCAAGATGCTTGGGCCCAGAATGCCTGAAAAGTTTGTAAGTATATCAAGTGTTGCTTTATCAAGTCGTAGTATTAATATCTGATAGACAGATATGCATAATATTGTATTTTCTCCCTACAGCTGCAGAGGAGGGGGTTTGTAACACTGAGGCCCACACTGGATGACTGGCGAGGCTGCGCCGACAGTGTGGTGAGTACAGATATAACTTGCGATATATTTAGTCCAGTAAATAGGAAAGTGTAATTGTTTGCTGCCATTAGGTATAGTGTGTTCTGAGTGTACTGAATAATGTGTTATTAGACCAACATTGATATAAGTGACTAATGCCAGGTACTGTGGAATACAGATGAAGGCAGCAAACAAGCTACTTCTGATGAAAGGAAGCCAGAACTGTAGTAATACTGTGTAGGAATGATTCTGTTAATAAAGTATACTGTGCTTGCTACTCTGAAAGTAATAACTGGCATACAGTCATCATCTACAGAATATGCAGTACAACTGAATTTATTATTCTGAATGTAATAAACCACTGTTTCATGTCACCCTAAATAAAGCTTATTCCCACAAACTGTTGTGTTTAATCTTGTCTGTTGTTAAAGAAATACATGTGTACAGGTGTTACACAGCAAATATGACTATGAGAGCATGAAGTCACTAAGGTTTGTCTACTAAGCAGCTGTTATGCCAAACTGTACATGTGGCATGGGCACCAGAACCATAGAGTGAGGGGGGAGGGACACCCCCCACTTTTGCAGAAGATGCCAACTCTTTGAGTATTCGCGGCTCACACATTTCCGGTTCAAATGCAAGCCAGGAGATTTAGTGCAATGGAATGAAGTGCAGCAGGAGATTTAGTGCTGCAGCCTGCAGGGATTATCGGCAACGGAAT
Organism: Protopterus annectens; assembly: GCF_019279795.1. Taxonomy (NCBI): domain Eukaryota; kingdom Metazoa; phylum Chordata; order Ceratodontiformes; family Protopteridae; genus Protopterus; species Protopterus annectens. The sequence continues at coordinate 1,747,484,209 of NC_056728.1, read as the reverse complement.
GAAGTACAGGACGAGTGATGCGAGCCGGGAGATTAATGCTGCAGGGATTATCAGCAACAGAATGAAGTACAGGGTGAGTGTAAGGTAAGGAAACTAAGGATGAGTGTGTGTGTGTGTGTGTGTGTGTGTGTGTGTGTGTGTGTGTGTGTGTGTGTGTGTGTGTGTGTTTGTACTCAGGCGCACATGCATGTCCTGCAAGAGACTAGTTTTGTTACATATGTACTTGAGCATTTGAACCATACAAGTTTTGAATCACAACACTCAGAAAATTCCACACATAAGTTCAAATGTCTGATAAAATAGTTCAAGCTTCTGATAAAATATTTAAATTCACTAATAGTTGTTACTACATCAGTGTAACTTGTGGGAATAAAGGATAGCCCTTTGTCTAGCAATGCAAGTTCAGTGATGGTTAATACATGTTTAGATAAGTTATACAAGTGTTTTCAGACCTTTGGCTCCAAGTAAAGGGGCAGTTTCCCTTTCTTCCTTGTCTTGTGTTGTTCGTGCTTCATATTCTTTTTGCTGGCATGAGCAACTGTTCCTTCAATAAAAAAGAAGATGGATTTTCAATTGAGTCTAATGCTCCGATAATATATGAATCCACTATAACCTGTTGTTGGTCAGTTTGTTTCTCTAATCTAAAAGAAACAGTTTGGGGGGGTCATTGTTGTGTTGGTGGCAAACACAGTCACTGTGGATGTATTAGCTTGTTGTTGCATGTTGTACGAAAGTGAATCCAGGAAGTAAGACTGACTTTCAGCAGACATAGAATTGGAGGCTGCCATTCGAAATGGAACACATTTCACTGGCCATCAGCATAAAAAAGTGATTATTCCATCTGCATACACTGTTAACGAAGAGATATTTACAGTGTTATTAGTCAGTACTTCAGTGTCCCAAACAGATGAAGCTGTTAAATTGGTCACTGTATGTTTTGGTTGATAGACAGAGTTTATTACTGCTTTCTTGCTATTTTAACTAATTTTTCCATTAATTTTATGGCCGATATAGCAGATGTGTTGTTAGCTTTATGTTTAGCTACAGGATCATTGGCCCAATAGAATACATGCCTGTTTTTCAAGTCATTAAAGTCCCTGAGTAATTTTTTCTTTTTTGTTTCAGTTAAACGGGTATCAAATTGATTTATTCATTCTAGGGTCTCATGAAACAGGTCTGAGTGTTTATTGTGTTCTATACTGTCAATTAATTCAATATAATGATTGGCATATATTACAAGACATACCAGAATTAAAAAAATGTTATAAGCGACTGACCAACTTTTACTTACAAGATGCATAGGAACCTTAAAAATATTTCATGTTACATGTTGCCTAAGACCTGGTTTAGTGTGTGTGTGCAAATACCCCCCATTCAATACACCTGGTGGCTAGAGGCACTGAGGCTCAAACCCTGTACCTTGAGTATAGGGTAAAAAAAGCCTAAAGTCCCTAGCCACCACCACTTGTGAGCTTTGTGTAGGTTTCTTTGTGTTAAGAGTTGAGAGCTATAATGAGAACGGAATTTGGATTCCCCCAGGTTTTTTGTGCTAAGAGTTGAGAGCTATAGTTAGAACTGAATTTCTATTCCCCCAGGTTTCTTTGTGCTAAGAGCTGAGAGCTATAGTGAGAAATGAACTTGTATTCCCCCAGATTTCTTTGTGCTAAGAGTTGAGAGCTATAGTGAGAACTGAATTTGGATTCCCCCAGGTTCCTTTGTGCTAAGAGGTTGAGAGCTGTGGTGAGAAGTAAGAAATGAATTCACTAAATGATAGCTAGTAAGTTTCAGTCTTCCTATTTTTCAGAAAGCTGCTGATTTAGCATAGTGGTATGCGACTCTGACTGTAGTACATAGAGTCCTGGGTTCAAGACTTACTAGTGAAATGCATTGTGGTAACACAACATTTTATTCTAGGAACTTTACAAAATTATACAAGCAATGTTTAAAATGTGTCCCTGGTTTTTGACCTTTTGCCCCCCCCCAAAAAAAAATTTTTATTGAAAATAAGTGCGAGAAGCTGTGCAAGATGTGTATGGCTTACACTGCTGTCATTCTATTTATAGTGTGGGTGTGGAAGTAGATTTTTGGGATGGAAAATGTTCTGAATTGGGCAGTTTTGTCATTATTGGTTCATACATTTTGTTTCATTGCTTACTAGAAGACTGTTCCAAACTACAAATTTAAAACACATTCGAACAAGTGGTGCTGTATTATACAACGAATATAATTTAATACAATCAGGTTAATACAATCAGGTAGGAAGGTGAATCAAAGAATGTATACATGTATGCTTGCTCACAGGATACAGGAGACCAAAACAGGGGAAGAGACCAGTCACCAATGGTGTCCCCCAGAGTTCGGTGCTGAGACTTTTCTGTTTGGCAAATACATCTCAAAAGTAAAAGGAAATACCAAAGGGCTTTGGCTGACTAAGTTTGAGATGACTGCAAGCTAGGAGCAGTTATTGAATCTCAAATGACTTAACAATCATGCAGGAAGGTTTGTCCCAAACAATAAGTGCTGCCAGAATTATGAATTGAAACTAAACTCCAAGAAATACATTATCATATCCTTTGGGAAGTCATCTACTCCAGGGAACTGCCAAATTGACAATGCCTCCGGAGAACTAACCCAGTTGTTTGGCATTTGGGAACGTGTGTGTACAGTGACCTAACTTTTGACCAACATGTGCCCAGAGTCATAAGAAAGTCTTTCTATGTTGCACAGCTTATAAACAACTTGATTGTGACTAGATCTAGGGAAGTTATTGTCCCCCTTTACAAAGCTCTCATTAGGTCAATCATTTTGTCTAATGCCCACTTTGGCATGTATCTGTCCAGACCCATGCAACAATTGGAATACCCACAGAGATACCTTACTAAAAGGATACAAGTCTTAAACAATAGGTCTTGCATGGACCACCTCAAAGATTTATTACTATACTCAGTATCCTACAGAGTGCTTAGAGGTGACATGTTTGGCATACAAGGCATCCTCCGACCTAATAGAGATGGCCCTACTGAACATCAACAAGTCAAATGGCATCAGAAATACTCAGTCCAGGTATCTAAACTGAATGTTGTGGAGAGATGGATATATATCTAGAGCAGACTATCCATTCAAGTAAAGCAAAGCTCATCCCTGCCCATATTCAAATGCAACTTGGATATATTCGGTTCTTAAATGCTGCATCCCTTACATGGGTCCCCTCAAAATAACTATAGTGTGATCATATTTATTCTCGCTAGGGTTAATATGAAATTATCAGCCATAGGATCAGTAAGACCAATCAGGAAATGTTAATTCAAGCACCAAAATGGAAATTGGCTAAGCTTAAAATGTCGTCCAACTGAACCTATGTTGTGGTAGTAAACAGCTTTAAAAAACTGCCCTTTTTAGATGACTAAGTGCCCCTGTGGGTTTATAGTTACACACAAGTAATCCTGAATATTTGTAGAAGCAGTCAAGTAGTGTTAACCCTGTATTATCTCCACAGGGCTCATAGGTAAAAAAAATGTTTGTATTAGTTGTATGAAGGGTATACTAATAAACTGTGTACAAATGTTCCAGTGTCCAACCCCATGCCTACAAATAACAGGAGGATAGCTATATATACCATGCACTCTTCCTGATACATGTCTCTCAAGTGTCAGACTGTCATGGGTAGTTATCACTGTTGCCAATAATCTTGCACACAGATATAAATCCAGTAGAAGTATGCCATTAGCATACTCACACAACATCAATGCAGGGTACACCTTGTTAGTCATATATGTAACCCTGACATGTACGAGTCCCCTCTACTCATATACCTAGAGTTGTTACAGCTTGCCCCATAGCATTCCAGGTCAACAGATTAACAGGTATGTATGTGCTACAGTAGCTATAGGCCTCATGTATATGTAAAGTGAGGGCAGATCTGTAGAGTATTGAGCAGTATTGTTGTGAAAAATATAGCCTATACAGTTGGTAATGGATTGTTTTTCCTCTCCACCCACCCCTTGTCTGCATCAATAATTATTATTCATACACTACTGGTATGTTGTTCTCAAAACCTAATGTTGGGTCTTGTGTTCTATTATTGTTCATATATTTAAATGGTTGCATACTAACATACCTTGCTGAAATTCCACTGTTGGTGGCCTGTTGCCGTAACTGTTACTGGCATGCTGTTACAAAATTACAGTTATTCCATTTATGCATATGTTCTGTTTACTATGCAATTTTTTCCAATTCTATTGTTTGGGTTAATTGGAACACCCATGCATGCTGTTATAACTAATGTTGAAATGTTTTGTCAATGACTAACCAATACACTTTGAAAAACCTCAACACCATAGCACATTTGGGTAGGCAGATCCCAGAGGATCTGCCTGTCCCACCTCATCTGGCCATGAGACCAGGTCCCAGCACATCTGGGACTCAACCTCGAGCTGCATCCTCCGCTGGTCCTGCACCACCCTTGGGTGGAACACCTCAGGGGACGGGGACCACCCCCATGCATGAGCATGGAGAGGACCCTGTCATCCGATATCAGTTCAGAGGTATGGTATGCAGGGTCATCCAGTGGGAGTTGGATGACTGCCTGTGCCAGATTGAGGGCAGAGTGGTGCACATCAAGGGACAGACTGGCCCTGTCGTCCAGCCTCCAGCACAGCCACCTTTGAGGCCATGAAGATGCAGTGGTGACTGCCCATGGGTGGGGACCTCAGTCCCACTGTTTCCATCTGGGGGCACATGGCCCTCTGATTCCAAACCACCCTCCCCGTCCAAGGTGTTTACCCCCTCATGTGTCATATATTGCCCCTGTCTGCTGTCTTGTCTGTCTGCAAAAGCATCCTCTCCAACCTAAATTTCCTCCCCAAACATACCTACAACCCTTCCTCAACATCCCACTCTCACCTTTGAAAAAAAGGGGGGCATCTGTCCCCCCAAAAAAATCTCATCCATTACATAGCTCTCCATTTCTCCCTCAAGTACACTGACATTAATCAGTTTACCCATGAATCACTCAAGCAAATATATGTCACCCACACCTCTCCCTGTGGGTGTGAGGTTCTAAATTCCAAATTGCCCAGATCATTCACAGATGTTGCTGCACAAGAAATGGGGAGCTATGTTCCTTTCTTACTCTCATCCTGCACACCCCTAGCTACCTTTCATAATGTTTTTCCCCTAGCTTTCCACCATTTCACCACTTTCCTATCACCCCTTTTTTCTTTTCTTTTTTTTGGAATTAGCACGGGTTTAAGTGGGAGTAAGTGCTGCTAAGCGAAGCTGAGGAAATCTAAGTGTAGCTTGGCATTGCTTAGCATCACACAAAACCACAAAAACCCACTTAAAACTGCTTTAATCACCCTATCTAATTCAGCCACTGTTCTTCCCAGCAACACAATAACCAGCCCTATCAAGTCTTGAACACAAGACCCTGTGCACTAGAGTCAGAGCAATGCACCAGTAAGCCAACTCATCTGTGGGAATTAGCAGTGCTTTTGTGAATATATCATGCATTACATGTAACATTAGGGAAAAAAGGCAAAGCTGTCAAGTCTTGAACACAGACTGTCTAAACCAGAGTCATAGCAACACACCACTACACCAAATTAGCTCTAGGGAATTACTGATGCATTTGTAAATATATCATGCACTACAGGGATATAACTTTAGGGAAAAAATGCATCAGTGACAAATTTTGAACCCTGAGCTATTTGAACTACAGTCACAGCAACACACCAGTAAGCCAACTGACCTCTGGAGTATAGCAACTGTTTTTACAAACATATCCTGATTGCCAGTCACACACTACTGCTCTCTCTCTCTCTATATATATATATAATATATATATATATATATATATATATATATATATATATATATATATATATATATATATATATATATTGGCCCAAATCACAGTGCACTTGGGCCTCTGATGCAGACAAAGAACCAGTACACAGACAAATAAATGCTGCTGAATGTACAGGAGGCCTACAATATCAGGTAGAGCTGACAAATGCACAGACTGATGCTGAATATCCACAGTTGTACCCCCTATTTTTGGCAGGGTCATCATAAAACCTACTCTGTGTGCTCACATACTGGCAAGGCAGTGCAACCAGGCCATACTGTGACACAACAGCTGACACTGCACCCTCACTGACAGTAACAGCTTGCTCTCCCCAATGTCTTCATAATCCTTAGTCTAACTCCTGGCCAGAATGCAGCAGCTGTGGCCTGCTACACATGCAGCAGTATATCCAGCTACCTGCTACAACCTAACATTGCTCCCAAACACCTAGAGCAGGACATCTACACAAAAGCCAGACATAAATGGTTGAAGGGATGCTGAGGTTTTAAAGGACATATCTCAGTCTGCCCCTACAAACATACACAGCTGATAGACCAGCATCAACTGTAGCAGCATGCACAGTCAGAGAAGGATCTATGACACTCACATCTGCCTGTCTCCTTACTCACCCCAACACACATTTACACAGTACACTGCTACAGAATCTGAAAATCTGTTAACAATGGCCAGGCATAGCATGCAAAACTGTGGACATAACACATCAGTCCAAACAGTGGACAGTATTTTCACCTATCCTCTGTGATTCTGTAATTCCCACACCTCAATAATGTCCTCCTCACAGGCCAGAAAAAGGGGCAAGGCCCACATGAAGGCCTAAATTATAGCACTGTGTTGCCATGCCATTGGCTAATGGAAAGGCAACACAGCTGTTCTGGATGCATTAAGTGAGTGGGAGACACAGATTGGTGCACAGTCCATCACCTGTTCATGAGCATTACCTACAAAGGCTGCTGCCTATGCTAAACAGGTCTGGCACTTTCTTCATGAAGACAGACTGTGATTCTTTACAACACTAATTGTGGATTTCTTCTGACAAAGGAGTACAGCACTACACCAGGTATGTCATATAATTAAGCATGTAATGGAATGCAGATGTGGGGATGCAGTCATGGGAAATAAGAACTTAAAAGAGTAGGTCTCAGCAACACTTCCTGGACTTACATGTTGCTGTTAGTCTGCTGTCTGGCACCTGCAATCATCCCTGATGGCTCTGTCTGCAGTGATATAGATCACAGCACTGGCCTCTGAGTCACCCCAGCAATGTTCAGCTCACATATGACTACTATTGGATCATCTGTTATACAATACTGACTGTGACACTGCCAACCCAGCTAACTGGGATGTTGTAAATAATCATATGTCATTTGTGAATATTAATATGATACATATGCTTGTCTTACAAATGTAATAGAACTATATATGTTATGTGGAAATTAAACCACTGGTGCAGAAGTGTGTGTTGAACTGTATGTTATGTACTGAGCTCATACCTCTCAACTCTCCAGATTTTTGCAGACTGACCACATGTTTGCCTCATATTTTTAATCATTTTCTCATACATTTGTGTTTTGTCTGGCAAATCACTGGCAAATCATCAAAGATTGAAGTCATAAAATAATAGCACACATTTGAATGTCAGATATAATATCCTTCAGAATATTCATGTGAATACAAAACCTGGTGTTCCACCAACTATCTAAGTGTGTAAGAGCAATATTTAAGTGTCACTATTTTTGTGCCTATGTCCTCCCTTTATTTGTGCCTTTGTCCAGATGTCTTACTCTAAGAGGTTGAGAGGTATGACTGGGCTTCAAGAATGTAACCACAGTATACTGTACTGGCAAAGAACAGAACTGTATATAAAGTATTACCTCTGCAAATGTATGTATTAATAGTATAAGCTGGAATTCTTGAACATACAGACATAAGTTACAAAACTTCAAGTAAATAAGCTGAACTTGTTTTACAAATATGTTATCTCAGTTTCAGTGCAGCAAGCAGACATAAATGTCTACAACTAGAGGATTTTGTATAGTCTTGTAACAAATAATTACTAGGCTGAAAATGTAAATGTTTTTAACTGTGTTATGACTTCCAGTTCTACTCAAACATCAGACAGATAATGTACTTCTGATGCAGAGAAATTAAAATGTATGTTAGTTGCTGTTAGCCTGGGAACTGAAGGCAGGTGACAAACACTGATGTACAATCTAAGCTGACCCAGCATTAATGTTGATTATTACTTTCAGACCTGTCTCAGAGAAAGACCTTTGCATTTTGTATGTGTCTTTGTATCTGACAACATCCACGCATCTGTATTTTCCTTGCTAATAGTAAGGAACTAGGGGAATGTAAATGTGTTTACATATAGATAAAGATTACTTTATATGTTTGCTGTGTTTATTTTAGACTGTCCTGCAATGTTATCTTAAATTATTCCCTGTGAGTCTGAACTATGTGGTTACTGTATTGATTGAGTATTGTCTTGTTCCTTTATTAGTTATTATTCAATATAGTTAAACCTTGTAATTGTGTCTGGTCTATATAGAACTAAGTAAGCTGTTAGAGTACTTGCATATGTATTTGGTGACACTGTATAACCCACTTCAATAGCCTTGGTCTTGGTCACACTTACCATTTGGATAATAGTCATATCATATAGTAGGATTCACCACCTTTTCATAAGGGCCTTAGAGTAGCTGATAAAGAGCTGGATTGTGGCAGTCAGAACTACCTTTAAGTCTGGGCAGAAGGGGCTATAGCTAGTAAACCTGTGCCAGCATTTCCCAGGAGTGCATGTGTGTGTGTGTGTGTGTGTGTGTGTGTGTGTGTGTGTGTGTGTGTGTGTGTGTGATTCATAAATCAAATCTCAAAGTGTGTGTGTCAGCTACTTGGACAGGGACATGAAGCACTGGTTGGACAGAGAGGGTGATGGATGATTTAGCTTGACCGCTCTGCTGATATGGTACCCGTATAGCTGTGCCAGTGGGGAGTCATATTGGGGATCTGGAGAGAGAGGGAGAAACCAACCCCTCCCATTGTGTACGTCCCTTACTGGTGGTAGTGGTGAGGATTGAGGCTCCTTGATTACAGGGCCAGCACAGGGGCATCACACTGACAGTATGTACTGGTGGATACAGCTGGCATATCACATCAGTTACCATCATTGAGCTCCTCTCAGTCTGCCAATGTCATACAGGATTATTTCACAGATTGTCCAGATCTCCCTGACTATTTCTGACATACACTGGTAGGTCAGTGTGCACTCCACACCTGTATCTGATTGCCTGACACCTATGGCTAGCATACCTGGTGAGTCCCTGCAGCAGGACAGTAGGTTATAGGTACTAGTAGTGGGGGGATGCTGGCTCTCCCTCAGCAGCAGTGTGTACATACTGAGCATACAATGTAAAGGAATGGATACAGTACCAGATATTCATGTACCATTACTGTGTCCCCAGGGGTCTGGCATGTCACAGACAACTTCCCCAAACTCTGTGGACAGCCATCACATATTGTCCAACTGGTGTCCGGAAATACACATTTGTCTGGCGGAGGGGGGGTCTACATCTATCAGGCACATGTACACATTCCACAAACATCTGGGTACTGCAGATGTCAGACACCTATGAGGAGGTCACCCTACAACACATATGCACTGCTCTCTGTTAGTGTGTAGCTCAGATGTTCCAGGAATGTCCACATGCACCTGTAGAAGTACTCACCTATTTGTGGGATGTAGGCTGGATGACATGGTACTGTAATGCTGCCCATAGGGGACACCCAGCAGTTGTTGGCAGTGATGTGTATGGACACATAACACAGTCTATCACCGCAATCAGGCCATTTCTGGTATTCCTGGTACCATATGAGGTTACTAGGGTATGGGCCCTGAACAGCCATATGCCTAGGCCACTTGTTAGCCCATGTGTATGCAAGGCAGCAGCTGATGTCCTCGTGCAACAGGGACACAGGTGGTATCCCATGGGTGTATGTGCTGTTAACCATCCAGTTGACCAGGTTACACCTGCAAAGATGTAGGTAGCTACCCTGCCTGATGTGGGCAGGGTGCCCATTCCACCACAGGGTGATTGTGTGGGATACACATCCGAGCTGCCAACAAGGCCAGTTCAGGTCACTCACCAGGTGGAGGTTGTGTGCGTGTGTGTGTGTGTGTGTGTGTTAACAGAGTGGAGCATGACTTGCACTCATGCAGTAGTCCCAGCAACGTGGAGTCCGTGAATGCCTGGCATGCCAGAGTGAGGTCACTCCTGAGTGTATGAAATTTGGTAGAGAGTTGGCCTTATAGCCTATAGCTATATGGTAGATGTTTGATGGCCTACCATTTCCTGGTGGGGAACCTCTGTGATGTCACCAGCTGCTGCATATACTGTGTGATGTGAATGATGAACAGAGAATTATGCACATTAATGGCCCTCATGGGGGGAACATGAAACATCAGGATCAGGGGGCCAGTGCATGCTGTAATGCCAGTATGTTGTCGATACCCTCACACATACTGTGCTGATAGATGGCAGGGGTATGATGTGGGTGTTAGTGGTGGATAGTGCTGGCAAAAGTGGATGTGTAGGGTCTGTACATAACAGTGGCCAATGTATGTGGTCCTGTGATGTGTTCCCCTGTTCATGTCTTTCAGGTGGGATGTAGCAAAGATAGAACCCGGCATTCTCAGAAGAGGAGACCGCTGCAATCAGTGATGCCCTCAGACTCCATCACTCGGTACTGTTGGGAAGGAGCCAACAAAACCTGCAACAACACACTGCCTGTAGGCAGAACTGGTAGCAAAAGTCAACAATGTGGGCCACTGGGACAGGAGCTATGAACAGGTCTGACACCATGCCACAGACCTCATACACAATGCACAGCAAAGGGGTGTGGCTGTGGCCAGGGACCATGCTGACACATGTGGAGGGCCAGCTACTCAAAGACCACTCTCATCCATTGAGGAGTTTCTCGCAAACCTTGGTTCAGCCACCGCCTCCCAGGAAGCCATGACTACATATGTCATGGAGGTGGGTGGCACAGATTCCACAACTGAGGAGCATGCAGGTAAGGCCCAGTGGGCATCAAATTAATACTGTAGCATTCATAGTGGTAGCCTTTACATACCTGTACACATATGTCAGGTCAATCTGCATTTGTGGGTGGGGATTTGTAATGCACACATGTGCACACATATTGTGAATGTCAGCAATTTGGGTAGTATCATAGCTTGTAGTGTACATGTTCATAAATACACATATTATCCTGTACCAATACCACATGTGTGTGCTGACAATATCTCTCCACCACAACTCCATAGGTCTCTGAGGTGCGGTTGGGGGAACATCAACCTGAAGCTGGTGAGTGTGGAACTGTCATGTTGTGGCTCACCTATACCCTAGGTATTAAGGGCAACCAGTTTCCCATGTACACAACTGTTAAGCTTAGCCATACTGCAATATGTGCATGTTCATTTGTGGTGAGGTTCACTGCAGTGCATCACATTGTTCATCACAGGAGCCTATTTGCAGGAGCTGTAACATATTGACACGTACTTTTGTGTAGGTGTACCCACTGTGCTATACAGGGGTACATTAGTAGTGTGTACACAGGTGCACTGTGTGTTAGGTGAAGGTCCATCCCCCATTTCTCACGTATCTCACAGGTGTATAGTAGTGGCAACATTAACTGGATGTAGCTGCACTGCATGTTGTTGGGGGCCTGTCCAGAGTATGTCTGTTGTGGTCTGATTGTGTGTCGTGCATGGCATCAGTCAGAAGGTGTGGTCTGTATAATGCCTTTGTGGCACCCCATCTGTATGTGTGTGTGTGTGTGTGTGTGTGTGTGTGTGTGTGTGTGTGTGTGTGTGTGTGTGTGTGTGTGTGTGTGTGTGTATGTGTGTGTATGTGTGGATCAGCAAACATTACAGTGCAGAAAGTAATTTACCTATGTTGCCTTCCCCTCACAGCTGAACATGGGGGTTGGGATCTCTTCCCTCAGAACCTGATGTCATCGTCTCATCAGACTCCGATGATAACAGTGGCTATAACAAGGTACAGGCAGGGTTGTTGTGGGCTGAATCTGTACCATTGGTTGACACCCCACTTCCACCCCAATGTCCACACACATGGTCAGTATGCCCACACATACCCAGTTCCCAGCAGCCACAGATATTGGACAGTCAGAGGGTGGTGGCATCAAACAGGGTAGTGTGGCAACTATGGCATCTGTGACTGTAGACAATAGCCATAGCCAGAGAGCTGTTGAGGTCCCATACAGGCAGACTGACAGGGGTGCTTGAAGGTGGACTGCTGCCCGTCCACCCCCCTGTCAGAGGTGTCACAGCATGTGTCACCTGACACATGTTTCAGTCTCTCATGGAGGCACAGGCATGTTGTGAATGGTACACCAGATGGAAGCTCAGGGTCCTGGATGCAATAGTTCCTGGCATGCGTGACACCCTCCACGGTAATGGTGATGCTGTACGTCATTTCACTGATGTCATGGATAGGCAGTGGGGTCAGACATTATCAATTCTTAACCGTGCAATGTCTGTGCATGAACAGGTGGTGGGAGTAGGGTTCATAGGTTCATAGGTTCATACTAGGCTATCTGTCCTAGGGCATTTATAAGCCTAGCCAGAGTGTGTGTGGCTTTCACCACCCCTTAGGATGAGAATACTATACCCATTAGTTTGCTGTGCCTCTGTCCAGCAGTGACACAGAGATGATTCCCGGGGTAAACCTACGATCTCCCATCCACTCGTCAAGATTTTTCTTGAACAGAGTCAGTGAGGGCTCTGCCTCACATGGACTGGGATTCTGTTCCATAGTGTAGGGAGTCTCTGGGTGATGAATCTGTCCCTCCAGCACGTCCTATTTATATCCGTGTTGAGGTTTAAGTCTCTTGCTCTCGTGGCTCTGGTGGATTTGGTTTTTTGAGGTGGAGCATGTCCATTAATTCCGGGTTGGACATGGCCTTGTATGTCAGGCACAGATCACCTCTGAGCAGATGGTATGCGACTGAATAGAGCTGGAGTTTCTTCAGTCGGGCAGCGTATGACATATGTTTGAGCCCCTTTATCCTTTTGGTGAGGAACTTTTGGGGTCTTTCCAACTGCTGCAGGTGTCGGGTAAGGTACATTCTGAATGGGGCGTTGTACTCAATCATTGGTCTGATAAGTGAAGAGTACAGGGGAACAATGACCTCTCCTGATCTGGATGTGAATCCCTTCATGATCAGGTGGGCAATGTAGAAGGTCTTCCTAACCACTTTGGCAATGTGAGTGTCAAAAGAGAGGTCACTGTCAACTTGGATCCCCAGGTCCCTGATAACTTTGTCCGTGTTTAATGGATTACCACCTATGTGGTAATTAGGGGTTACCTTGTTTTTCCCAAAGGGTATGACTATACATTTTTTGGCATTTAGCTTAAGGCCATGGCTCTGGCACCAGTTATCCATTTCTATGAGACCTCTCTGGAGGATGTCTGTGTCTGATGGAGTGTCAATTATGGTGCCCAGTTTGCAGTCATCTGCAAATTTTGTCAGCCACAATCCCCCCTATGTTTGCCTGCACTTCAGAAAAATAAATGCCAAACAAGAGGGGGCCCAGGACTGAGCCCTGTGGGACACCGCTCATGACCGGCTTAGAGTCTGACATGGCACCAGCAACTCTAACCCTGTGGGTTCTGTCCTTGAGCCAGTTTGCAACCCATCTTGTGACATATGGGTTTACATCTAAGCTGGTGAGCTTTTCTATGATGCCCGAGTGGGGTATTGTGTCACGCTTTGTTAGGTCAAGGTAGGCTGTGTGAACTGCCTTACCCTCATCAATGGCCTTAGTGACTGTTTCGAAAAAGTCGACCAAGTTCAAGAGGCAGGATCTGCCCTTGACAAAGCCAAATTGGGTAGGATCCAGTGTCTGTAGGTCCCCAATGTCTTTATTTATGAGTTCCATTATGATCCTCTCCATAGCTTTGCAAACAAGGCTCATCAAGCTTATGGGGCAGTAATTTCCAGGGTCCATAGAAGCACTGCCTTTGTGGAGTGGGACCACAGTTGCCGTACGCCATTCTTTGGCTACGTATCCTGTAGTAAGGCTAAGATTAAACAGCAGCCTTATGTGTGGGTTTAGTTCCTCATTGAGTTCGTGTAGCACACAGCTGGGGACACCGTCCGGTCCCATTGATGCTGTGTTTTTTGCTTTAGAGAGAGCAGCTCTCACCTGGGCATCTGAGATGTTTGGGAGGCTAGACTCTGGTGGGATAGATATTTCTCCTTTTGGGGGGGAGGGAGGGGAGAAATTTGCACTGAACCTGTCTGCCAGTATGTTGGCAATGTCTGTGGGTTCAGTGATTTTTGTATCATTTTGGACTAATTCTGAGCATATCTGGGAGTTTCCACCCAGGTTTCTAACATAGCTAAAGAAGGCCTTATGATTGTTTTTTGTGTCTTTAGCGATTTTTCTCTCAAAGTTGGCCTTGGATAATTTTATGAGTGATCGTAGTTTTTTGCTAGTATTGATCAGAGATGTCTTCCCTTTTAGGGATTTTGCTCTGTCATGTAGTAGCTTTCTCCTCTTGTTGTAGAGTTTGTTTATGGCTGGGGTCCACCAGACCGGGCGCCTGCCTTTGGTGGAAAGGGTCTTGATTTTATTAGGGATTGCTTGATCCATACATTCCTGGAGGTGCTCGTAGAAGGCATTTGTAAGGGTTTCAGCAGCGTGGGTTGTGGTTTCCACTGGCTCGGGGCCTTGAAGGATACCACTCCAGTCTTAAGAAGTGTGAAGTTTGCTTTTGAGAAGTTCTTCACTGTGGTCTTTTTTGCTGGGGTTGGGGGCGGGATGTGGATCTCCAGTGAGATTAATTTATGGTCTGATCCCACCAATGAGGGATATACTTCCGGTGTGGAGCATTTTGTCCCCATGTTTGTGATGATCAGGTCTAGTATATTTTCTCCTCTTGTGGGAAAGGTGACTAGTTGTTCCATAGCATTTGAGTTTATGAACTCCAGGAACCTTTGGGCTGGGGTGTTGGGGCTTGAGTTATGTTCCCAGTCTATGTTTGGGTAGTTGAAGTCACCCAATATGATGGTGTTTGGAGAGACATTCATACTCTCCAGTGTCTTCAGGAAGGCTGTGTGGGTTTCCTGAGTTTGAGAGGGTGGTCTGTAGCATGCTACAAACTGTAGGGCAGTTTTACCTATGGTTAATTGCACCTGGATGGTCTCCGATGCTTCCTGCATTGCCACTAACCTGGAGGTGTGGGTATCCTTTATGAATATGGATACTCCCCCTCCTTTTGTGGTTCGGTCAGGATTTTGGGGCGAACATGATATGAGGTATAACCTGATAGTGCTGGGGTGCTCTCAGGAGCCTTGAACCAGGTTTCAGTCACAGCACAGACATCGATGTTCTCCATACTGAGGAGGGCTTCGAGGGCGTGCATCTTGAGGTTTAGACTTCTGGCATTGAGCAGTATTACCCTTAGTTTTTTTCCATTTTTGTTTTCTAGGGCAGTAGGTTTATCATTTGAGCCTTGCCTAAAAAAGGCACTATGGGGGTGGCAAGAGCCTTTGCCAATATCCGAAGCCCAGGGTGACAGGTGCAAGCCGTCCCTTGGGCAACGTGGCTTGTCAAGCATGTCATCCCAGGCAGACAGACATTGGATCCCCTTAGAATGACACCAGTAATTAAGCCAATTATTAAAGCTGATCATTTTGTCTCTGTATTGTGGCATCATTCTTGGTGAGGGTAGGATACTGCTCAGGGTCAGGGTCATACCGGCCTGGGCTACATAATCTGAGAGCTCCTCTATGTCTCTTTTCATGTAGTCCAGGGAGGTTCGTCTCAGGTCGTTCACACCGGCATGGACAATGACTGAGTCATACTTGTACTTGCTATGGAGTGACCTGAGTGCTTGTGTTATGTGGCGGATTCTAGCGCCCGACAGGCAGCTTACTGTGATCTTTTCCTTGTTCAGTCTGGTGAGTGGGACGTCAGTGTGTCTGACTATGGAGTCACCTATAACAAGTGTATCCGGCATTGTGTTTGGCCTTAAGGGCTGTGACTGTTTAGCACACTGACTTTAAGAACTATGTGTTGCATGTCTTATGTCTTGAGGTGGCAGTTGCTTGGGTGTCTGCTTTGGAGGCCTCTGTAGTTTTGGTAGATTTTTGATCAGTGCCTCCGAGTATGTCTTTGTGTGTTTATGTGTTTGTTTTGCAGTTGTGATAGTTCTATGTGAAACTGGGTTTGTGGTGTGCGTGGTTTCCTTCTCCTCCTGTCTGGTCTTGCCAGTCCTGAGTTGAGAGAGCTCAGCCTCCAGTTTGGCTATATAGTTGCATCTCTCACATGTATTTGTGTTTTGTGGGAGAAGGAGTGGGTTGTCTGTGTACATGAGGCAATTGTAACATTGCCTTAAGATGCCCAGATTCACCAGCTGAACAGGAGAGGACGCTAGCAACTGACCCTTCGACATGCTAGAAAAAGTGAAAAAGTTTGCTGTGTAACTGAGTCAGAAGGGACCTATAGGGAAATGGGTACTCAAGGGGATTCTAGGCTAATGTAGTACTTTGTTTAGTATATAAGTACTTTACCTATATAAAAATGCTTTAGGAGCAAGTGCTGAGCTTTTGAGATAGAGAATAGACTGTTTAGATTGCAAGTAGAGAAGTTCTAAGGGAAAAATTGAAGAGCAGACTTTACGGAGCCAGAAATAGTTTAACCTTGTTTAACTGGCACTGCCCGATGGTGCTCTATGGGCAACTCAGCGCTAAATCATGCAAAAGCGTGCTAAAGCGGGCTTTATAGCAGGGGGTTGAAAAGAGCTAGAAATTGACCCAAAATGGCCAATAGACTATAAGTTTCTGGCTGGAACCACTGCTCTAGGGACAAATAGGCTGCTCAGTGCTCCCCACTCCCACTGGTGAACAAAGAAGCTTCCCTTTATCCAAATAAGGATACGGAATAGCACAGGAACCAAGCCAAAGCCCAGAGATCAGCAAACTCTGAAGACTGGACTATTCTAGTTCAGTAAGGCACTGGACACATGGACATAGGTCAACAACAACATTACCTGAGAGCCCACATGGCCATGCACATTCACACTCCCGTAGTTGCAGTACCACCAGCACTACTGAAGATAGGGTGGTGTCTACACCACAATGCAGCAGGCCATGGGCACATGGTTCTGGCTGGTCCCTTGATGGATACGGACCCAGCATGCAGTGGTCACCATCAGGAAGTAGTACCGCATCTGGCCTTGGGCATGGTGGTGCCAGTGACATTCCTGGCAGGACCAGTTCCCCTGTCTATGGCCAGAGATGGTGAACTGTACATCCTGTCATATACGGTCCACAGCAGTCCAACATACCATTGTGTAGGGCTAGCACATGACTTGACTGTGTGCATACACACACTCACACATCACTATCACATACAGGTCACCACCAGACATACACAGCTCCTCTACATGGCCCAGCTGAACACCACCCCTCTAGACACACACACACACGATATCAACTGTATGGCCCAGCATAGGCATTTGGCAGCCCCACACCACACTATGTGCATGTGATTATATCTGTGCCACATCCCTGTTATCCATAACATCAATGCAGGGACATGCTAATATGTGTCTGATGTTCACAGTGAATATAGTACAGGTAATGCCAGTGTGTAGTGTACTGCTGTTATGCCGTGTAAGGTGCTGTCTGCTGGCAATTGTCATGGGTACACATTTTATTTATTTATTTAACATTTGTTGACCGGGAAAGTCCGACTAGGTTCCACAGAGCCTGTTTTCAGCAGAGGCCCGGGGAGAAATGCTCAAGATGCATGTCTTTGGAAGTGTCACATTGAAGTGTATGTACCTTTGTGGCATGATGCTTTATTGCTGTTAGTAATGCTGATGGACTGTTGTCTCACAGGCCTTATTCTGTTTATGTTCCAGGTGTCTGGCATTGTACATCCTGGGGAGCTGCTGCCATTACCAAAGCTGAGTATGGCTGAGTGGAAACACAGAGACCTTTTCATCGCCAAGGTATGGCTCTATATGTGCATGTTTACCTAAGTGCATATGCATGCAACAGTGTGTGAAGGACAATGGGGGCAGACAGCATAACCTTGCATGCATCCCCCTTGACACAGCCAGCTATCCTTCATACATGTCACCTGGGTGTTCCGTAGGATCACAGGTTCATAGATACAGAGGAGGTTATTAGAGTACTGGCTCTGGGTCCTTTACAAGCCTAGCCATTACTTTATCATGAACAGAATCATCGATCAGCACCTGTTGCCCCTGGCATTGCTGGACAAAGGTTGAATCCCAGGGACAGATTTTGTTTTCCCCATCCACTGAACCTTGATGCAATTGATGAGAGTATGTATGGTACTGTGTTTGACATGTTCGGGGAGCATAGCCCTATCACAGGGCAGCCTCTGGGAGCCAAACCTGACTCTACAGCATGTCTTTTTGCTATCTCATATGTGATGCAGGCCTCTCATGCCGGTAATGCGCATAGAGTTATACTCTAGTATATGGGGCAGCTGTTGCAGGGCTGAGCACAACATTGCCATTTAGGCATGCCACAGACACCTGTAGACAACTTGACCGATAACCAGTGGGTCAGTATTGATTACAGGCTGTCTGCATGTCACAGGTGTTGAGGGCCATGGCTGACCTTTGTGGGTGTTAACATAGTCTTTACAGTTTCTGCAGTTGTCTGCATAGGTGCGTAGCAGACCAGCCATGCTGCTAATGTATTGCACTGACTGAGGACTATTCAGAGGTAATGTCCACCATTTGTCTGGATGCGGTCCCTTTACCTATGTGGTAAACCACATATAACCATTTTATGACCACTGCCACTACTTGCTGCCTGAATGCAACATTGTTGGCATCCTGAGTACCCAGAACTGTCAACACACTCTGTGTCTTTATGGGGTTGGTGATGATGTGGGGAGTACTGGTGCCATGTCCTTGCTGTATGGTATGCTTACACTGTGGTCTACATTCAGCATGAGGCCAGGACCTTGGCACCATTCCATACCCACTGTATGGCCCATTGCAGTATGTTAACAGCAGTTTGTGGCTCAATGACAGACTGCACAATACTTACAGTTGACACGGCCTTAGGCAGTACCTACATATGTGGATGGTGGCAGTTAGTATTCATGCCTATATATATGTAGGTCATTGGGGGCAGCAGGTAGTCACAGGGCTTCACATGTCTACATATTGCACACATATAGGTGACACAGATTGTGGTTGTCACCTTATCAAATGTGGACTGTGGTACACATCTTATAGTAACATAACAGTTGTCAGGACATACCATACCCACAGCAAGTGCAACATACAGGACTTCTTTTGGTGTGCTACTATGACACCTTCTTTGTGTGACATTACCTTAGCTTATGTTATTTGTCATAACATTAAGGTACTTCAGATGTGCAATAACTGTTGTTTGTCTTTCGGCTTTTCCCGGTTAGGGGTCGCCACAGCGGAACTCCGGTCTGCTAATGATTGGCAGTAGATTTTCACTAATGCCGAGGTGCCAGCTCAACATTCAACCTTCAACGAAAGCACACCCATTTACGCATGTCTTTCAAACACCCACCCAACCGCGGGGAGGACATGCAGACTCCACACAGAAGGCACTCCCCACACTCCAGCTGAGAATCGAATGGGAGAACCTCTTGCTGTGAAGCAACAATGCTACCGCTGCACCACCGTGGATTGTTGATGTGCAATAATTGATCTATTCAATTAATAAGGCAACTTTATGAAATATTTGTTGTCCTACACTCTCGAGACCCTTGTATTGTTTCAGCTGTCATCACAGGTCACACCTTGCCAAACACAGACTGTAACCTGCAGGGTGGTACAGATGGTGGCCATACCTCTGACCTCTACATATGTCTGCAGAATGTCCTGATGTTTGCCACATATATTTTTTCTGTTTGTCATAACATTATTGTTTTCTGGCAAATTGTTGGAAAATCATGACAGACTAACATTACAGATTAATGACTGATATTGTCATGTCACAACACATACCCTTTGGAAAGTGCATCCAGATGCACAACCTGTTCTGGTATCTACTTTCCATGTGTGTCACAGCAATATGTGAAGGTTGTGCGCAGTGTTTGGCCTTTGCCCCACTTTTCCATATGGCTTTAACCAGATATCTTTCTGTGAGGGTTTGAGAGGTATGCTGGTGGCTGTAACACAGTTAAACTGCTGCAAGGGAATATATATACATACATGTACACACCCACTCATGACCTGCCCTTGTTGACAGTAGAGCCCCTTCCTGTGTAGTTTTACATACGATACTGCTATATACATAACACAAGCACCACAGAGCTACTATAGTGTTCCAGTGCCTGCCACTACTATTCAGGTGGGTGACAATTGCAGGGTCTGTTTGGATTGCCAATGGAGGGTTCACAGGCCCTTAACATGGTAGATCCATCACAAACACACACAGCTGCATGGGGAAATGCATTGAAACACACATGCACACAGAGTTGACACTTTTCCAATTAGAACACCTACCTATCTTGTTATGTACACTACAGTCTGACATGATTATTGCATGCGCCACAGTGCCTTTGTGTTAGAAAATGTGTAACTGTGCTTCAAAGATGGATGACATCTGTAGGGACCCTGACTAGGTTGGCAATGGGGGAGTTAACATGGTGGAACAGGCACATAAAATTATATAACCATCACATACACATAGGTAAGACAGCCACAGGGGATATGCATATAGAAACACATGCACTCACACAGTTGTCAATAGTCATATTAGAGCAGCTACCTATCTACTTGTATGCACCATAGTGCTACATACACATTGCATGCACCATGGAGATTATATGACAGGGACATAACTCACAGCCTCTTATGCCAATTAGTCTTGGGAATGTCTTCATGAATGGTGGGATAAACCACCCAAAATAGGGACTGTTCTTGCATATTGCTCTTACAAACCTAGACAAGTGATAGGGTAACAGATTCTGCATCAGCATGACATTTCAGACAGGTATGACATCTGAAGCTGACATGTCTGTCACTATGGCAACTGTCACATAATGATTTGTCATAATACCTCATTGTTATGAGACACAGACCACCTATATGTTGCAAACATCTGGACATTCTGCATACATATATACAGATGACTGGTATGGCCTGTAGAGTTTGACATGGTGCATCTAAGGTGGATGACATCAACAGGCTCATTAAAGTAATGCCATTAGGAGGGGGTCAAGCAGGCCTTAAAATGGCATAACCAACATACACAGGTGATATGTTTCCCACACAAACATACACAGTAGTATAGTTGTCTGTACTGAGATTCAAACTCCTACCTACTTACTTGTATTGAGATTTAAACCCCTACCTACCTAGTTGCATGTACTATAGTGCTGCCTACTTATCACATGCGCCATAGAGCTTATATGCCTAGACAGTCTCCAACAGTGGATCTGAGGTGGATGACATGAGCAGTCCCTGTAAAGTAATGGAATAGGGGCATCACCAGGGTGGAACAGGCCTCAAGATAGTATACCCCCCTCCCCAGGGAGCATGGTTCTCACACACACACACACACACACACACACACACACACACACACACACACACACACACACACACACACACACACCTTTGCCAGTATTGAGATTAGATCCCCTACCTATCTAGGTTTCTGTACTATAGTACTATGCAGTTATCGCATGTGCCACAGAGCTGATAGGGCTGAAGAGTGTCCAAAAGTACTTCTAAGGTGAATGACATCAGCAGGCCTTGTAAAGTAATGCAATAGGAAGTTTACTGGGTGGAAAAAGGCTCACAATTCTTTAACCTGCAAACACGCACACACAGTTGCCAGTGCTGAGATTAAAACCCCTACCTATCTAGTTAGGTGTACTATAATGCTACATACTTACTGCAGTGCCACAGAGCTTATAGGGCTAGAGAGTGTCCAAAGGTACTTCTAAGGTGAATGACAGCAGGCCTTGAAAAGTAGGGCAATGGGAGGTTTACTGGGTGGAAAAGGCCTCAAAATACTTTAACCTACAAACACACACACACACACACACACACACACACACACACACACACACACACACACACACACACACACACACACACACACACACACACAAACACACACAGTTGCCAGTGCTGAGATTAGAACCCCTGGCTATCTAGTTATGTGTACTATAGTGCTACATACGTATTGCATGCTCCACAGAACTTATAGGGGTGAAAAGTGTCCAAAGGTACTTCTAATCTGAATGACATCAGCAGGCCTTTAAAGTAGGGCAATTGTTTACTGGGTGGAAAAGGACTCATAATGCTTTAACCTACAAACACCCACACACACACACAAGGCAGGTGATGTTAGATTACAACCCCTACCTCAGTACTATTACACACTGGTGCTCACCTTCATACTGCCATGTGCCAGTGGTTACAATTGGTGTACAAATGTCAGCATCAGGACATCCCACTATGCCTTTCAGGGTGTCTGTCTCTTTATGCCTCTCTATCTCTATGTCTGTCTATCTCTCTCTCTCTCTCTATTGCTATCTGTCTCTGTCTGTCTCTCCCTCCCCGTCTCTGCCTGTCTATAATTGATATATTTGTATATGTTACCTATATATATGTACATCTGTCACACTCAACAGATGCAGATATATCACATAGGAGCCACCTCCAGATAGCTGTGGGTAATCCTGTCTGATAGGGGTGGGGGGAGACAGTTAAGGTGTATATAGCTGTCTGTATGCAAAGACATATCTAGACAACAGAGTTGTATAGTCAGATGTGGGTTTAGACATGGGTGTAGCTGACATTCAAAATAGTTGCCACAGCCAGTCTCGAAGCGTGGAACCTGATAACTACAGTACTGTACTTAGACCACTAAGCAGCAAAAAACACCAGTAAGTACTGCCTACTTGATGACACTATTAACCACAAACATACATAGCACATCAACCCCTGCAGATTGTAGAAGTGGAACAAGTTATCAACTTGATTGTAACAGCCCTGGGAATGTGTGGCCTGCTGCTATCAACTTACAGACATGAATGTTACTGCAGTTCTATGTGGACACAGGTGTGTTGAGGGGAGTGGGGCATACCTCTCAACTGTACACATCTTCACAGACTGTGCAGATGTTTAGCTCATATTTGGGGTCAATTTTTCATAAAAATGTGGTTGTGTGGCAAATAATAGTGAAATCATTAAAGACTGAAGTTAGAAAGTAATGACATACATTTGAGTTTCAGACTTCTTGACCTTCAGATAATTCATGCTACTGCAACAGCTGTTATTCTGTCAACTTTCTGTGTTTGTAAGAGCAATACTTAATGACTTGTCCCTGGTTTTGGGTCTTTGCCCCACATTTCTTTATGGCTTTATACAGATTTCTTGCTGTAAGAGGTTTAGAGCTATGTATGGGACTCCAACATTGACGTCCATAAGTTCCTCACATAGTGCAGTGGATTTTGCTGGCTTAGCCCATACTGCATATTGTGAGACAGCTAGTATTTAGGTGAGAGTTCCTGTTGTACCACATAGCTGTCCATTGTCTGCTGCTATCCTGGTAACCCACTTCATTCTCAGGCATACATGCAGCAATACCATACATATGTTACCACAGTCTACTACCCTATTCATTTACTGTTAATAAGAGTGACTTACCTTGTGCCAGCAGGAGTTGAAAGGACAGTGCTTCAGAGCTGACTCTGTTGGATGCAGGCAGTACACGGCCTATACATGGTAAAGTATAGGTAGTGTGATGTGGCAGGCATCCATTTTTACTGTGTTTATGTGATTCAGAGTGAGGTGTCAGTCCCTAGGCCCCTAGGGTGTCAGTGTATGTGCTATGTGTTGCCTCTTTGCCAAGGCCAGGGTGTACTGGGCACGCCTATGCCTGCCTACAGCGACAGGCTCAGGGGGTTCCTCCTCTGAGTCTCCCTGTGCCTATGGTAACCTTGACAATGGTGGGGGGGTGCTGTGTCCCCCTTCCCTGTGATGTTCCTGCAGCAGCTGTTTCCACAGGATCATATTGTGTAGCATGGCAGATACTATGAACATATGTGAACATGCGGCTGGAGAGTACTGCAGTGCTCCACCAGATATGTCAAGCAGCTGAATCGTGACTTGAGCAGCCCAGACACATACTCTATGATGTTCCTAGTTTGTGCGTGTGCCTCATAATGATGTTCTTCAGTGGATGTGTGTGCATTTCTGATGGGTGTCATCATCCACGGTTCCAGTGCATAACCAGCATCCTCCACTAGATGGCCATATGGGATGTTCCCCCCAGCAAATGCCTGGTTCAGCTGTCAGGCTTGCTAGATGTGGGAGTTGTGAGAACTGCCAGGGCTGTCAGCACACACATTGATTATAATACCCTGGGCATTGCACACAACCTGGCAGTTGATGGAGTGATATCCCTTGCAGTTGATGTAGAGTATACCCTCCTCACCAGGTGGTGCTTTGATGTGCACATGAGTGCAGTTTATGGCACCCAGTACCTCTGAGTAGTGTGCTACATGGTGGAAGAGATGCATATTGCTGGTCCTCTCCTCATGGGTGGTGGGGGAAATAAAAGTGCTTACTGGCATGTGTTAGCATGCCATCCAGGAACCGGTGGAGTACCCTGGATGCGGATGCCTGTGAAATCCCCATGATGTCCCTAGTAGGTCTTTGGAAAGTACCTGTAGCTAATATTCTTAAGGCTACACATACCTTTGTTTCCACTGGGATGGGTTCCCTCTGTTGGCTCTGGGTCTGAGGTGCGGCCGGCAGAGCTTGGTGAGTTGCTGTAGTATGTCTCTGTCCACCTTGTATTCCTCTACTATCTCCAGCTCATGTAGCCCTTGAAAGGTTACTCTGGGTCTGAACACTCTTCTCCTCCTGAGTCTGGGTTGGTTGTCAGCATCATCCTCATCACTGCCCTCAGCCTGTAGCACATAGAGATGTAGCAATGCAGCATTTTAAAACTTAAGAGCTTAGAGAGATGATTTATTGTAAAGTACATTTTTTTTAAAAAGCAAATGGATTTGCATAAGCTCTTATAACATTGCAC
Organism: Protopterus annectens; assembly: GCF_019279795.1. Lineage (NCBI taxonomy): Eukaryota > Metazoa > Chordata > Ceratodontiformes > Protopteridae > Protopterus > Protopterus annectens. The sequence continues at coordinate 1,747,459,224 of NC_056728.1, read as the reverse complement.
AAAAAAAAAAAAAAAATTATCTTAGTGTATACGATGTAAATTCAGACCAGCATTGTTATGTTAAGTGAGGTGCAATATTAACACATTTCAGTAGCAAGTTTAGATGTACTTGTTAGATGTTATGAATATAATTCACATATATATTACTTATTTACATTCTTATATTTTTTTTAATATTTCTTAACAGTTTAAGCTTGATATGAGTGTTTTATATGTTCTTAAAGGATATATGATACATATGTCTTTAAATGTATATTTTTATATCCTTTCAATTCTGTTTTAATGTTTAAGCAGATGTTGTGGGTTATATGACTGTGCTGTGATTCATCATCTGAGCACGTTACTTTTATTGGAACATTTAAGTGTCACGAGAGTTTGTCTGTATTCACTTCTGATGAAGTTTGCCTTGAGTGCAAACGAAAAGCGCTTTAAGTTAATAAACTACGTGGATTCTTCTACTGAGCAGTGCCCGTTTTTTTGTTTACTCAAGTTTGGTTTGTGTTAGTGAAGAGCCTATGTCCTTAGCAACCACTACAACCTGCCATTGTATGACTCTGCCTACTAGCCAGTATAATGGGGAACATCAATATAGCTTTATATCTCATATCTTACTATTTTAATTTTTATTTTACGATCGATTACATTTGCGCGTCATTGTGCACTGCTTAAATGTGTCATATCTGTTAAAAACATTCCTTTGATTTTTCATTAACTGCATCAGTTTTAAATGCCATTGGCATGCCTACTGCACCTAATACAAGCTTTTATTTGAGTTGTCATGGCCCTTTTTTATTTTTAAATTCCTGTACACGGTTAGTAAACTCACACATTTCTCCTGCAGACACAGCTCCGACACGAATACTTGTCTGCTTCCTCGATTGCAAATTCACCTCATTTGCATGGTTTTCACCAGCAAATGAGGTGATTTTCATTATGTGGTCACCTCCATGTCTGGACAGTGCTATGAGGCTCATGCATGCCCCCAGCCTTGTTTCCTGGATCGCTCGGCCAACTGACTTTATATTTGGGCCATGGCACTATTCCTACACAGAGAATCACTCCATGTAGGGCTTATTGAATTACCCCTCTATCTTTTTAAGTATTTTTGTTGATCTGTTCCCTCTTCTATACTCTTCTAACAGTGACACTTCTTGTCTTAGTTGCTTTATAGTTTCTCTATTCGATACTTCCATGATGGTATTCAATTTCTTCCCTTTCTCTTCCTCACCACGCTGTGTTCCTGTGGTAGAACTTTATCAGTTATTAATTTAGTTGCACAGTAATAAATCTTGTTTACTTCTGTTATATTGCATGGATCTCTATGGTCAGTCATAATTACTGTGTTCATTTGTTTTATCAAACTTCTGATGTTTTGCGTTTTACTGACCTTTTGCAGTCTATTTCCTTCATTGATCTTAACATGTCTATCTGTCTCTATTAAGTCAAGCGACTTTTCTCTTAGCTAATTTTCTTCTTAACTGAAAGCACATTTTTTGTTTTTCATTTCCTGGATGGATTCTATAGAAAGTTCTAGTGCATCTTCCTGTGGCACATTCTCTTCAATTTCATCCTGTGCCATCCATTGCTCTGTCATATGGGAACTTACTGGCCTATCACTCCTCAACATCAACTGTGTCAGTTTCCTGTTCCTTCTCTTGCTGTCCAGCTTCAAGTGAACATTTATACTGATTTTCTGTGAAAGGCTCCAAAATATCTTCATATGGCACCTGACCAATTGCTTCCCGTTCCACTGGTCCACCCTTAATTTGGAGGTCCTTTGCTCTATCCTGTTTTGATGCTTTCTGAATTAGATTTTCTACACTGAATCCTTCACTTTGGAGATACTCCATGACCTCTGTTTCTACTTCTTTAAATTGTCCATTACTAATCTCCTTTTCCACTTTTCCTCTTTGTCTTCTTATTTTTTGCATTGTAACATTTTCCATGTCTGGATTCCTTTGCCTGTAGTTTTCCTCAAATATCTTTGGTGCTGTTGTTTTTGTGTTGATTAATTTTGTTTTCTCCTTTGCATAGATATCACACCATATTAAATCTCTTTTTCTTTCCCATGTCCATATTTATTCTTCAGATGTCTCCTTATCTTCCTGTTTCTCCTTACTTTAGGTACTCGTTTCATCATGCTGTGATGTATTCTGTCTTAGAACTTCTACATCAAATCCTTCACTTCACATGCACTTCATAACTTCAACTTCTATTTTTTAACTTCTACTTTACTAATCTTCTTTTCTCCATTCCATCTTTGTGATATTGTTTTTTTATAGTGAAATTTTCCCCTGTCTGAATGCCTTTGCTTGTATTTCTCTTTGAATATCTTTGGGGCTGCCTTCTTTATGTTGATTAGTTTGGCTTTTGCCTTTGCATAAATATTGCACCATATCAAATCTCTCTTTCTTTCCCATGTCCATATATTTTTTTATACTTTGCAAAAATATTTATTTTGTTTATATTTTTGCAATTCTTCAGATGCTTCTTTTTCCAACCAGATCAAAGGTTCTTGGTCTATATACTGTTTTTTTACAAATCTGTTGTATTAATGACTGCACATTTTTATTTGAAGACTCTGACAGTTTTTCTTGTGGAAGTATTTTTCTTTCCTCTAATTTCTCTCTTGTGTCTGGAAATTCTGGGCTTTTTGCATAACCGTAACAATTGAATCTGGGAGGGGTGATTGAGGAGAAGGGAGGTCTGAATGAAGAGGTGAAAGCTAGAATCATAGGGTCTGCAGCCAATTGGCATAGAGTGTCAGGTGTAGTCTATGACAGAAGAATGCCAAAGAAGCTGAAAAGTAAGGTATACAAGACAGTGGTGCAACCAGCACTACTGTATAGTACAGAAACCTGGGCAGTAAAGGCAGAACAGTTGAAGACGTTAGAGATGACGAAAATGAAGTGCCTGAGAAGGATTGTAGAATGCACACTGTCGGACAGACGAAGAAATAAGGACATAAGAGCAGAAGCCAAAGTAGCTCCAATTGCAGAAAAGATCAAAGAGAACAGATTATGGTGGTTTGGACATGTGCAGAAAAGCAGAAGGCAATCTGGTCAGGAAGCTTTGGGACAGACAGGAAGAAGGTAAGAGGAAACAAGGACATCCAGCAAAGAGGTGGATGAATTGTGTGAAAGAAGATCTGTGACAGTCAGGCATGAGTGTTAAAGAAGGCAGGAGTGCGGCACTGAATTTTGAAAGTTGGTGACAGTTAACACGATACCCTGACCCCATGTAGAAAAAATGGGAAAAAGAGGGCTGATGATGATGATGATGATGATGATGATAACATAATTGCTTTCTTATCCTCAATAGTCCACTCTATCGTCTTTATGGCTCTTCTTTGGCCTATCAGTTTTTGTGATTTTTGTGGACTGCTACTTCCTTCTACAATGGGGGGATGAATCCTGCCCCTGGGCCTGGTCTGGCCCCATTGTAGGAATGTTTCCATATTTTCAGGATTGTACACTGTCATTTTTTCTAGTCCTGGGACCAGTGCGATTACCAGGATTGGGCACTTTTTTATCCTGGGTCTGGTACACCCAGCTATTTTTTTTTAATTTTTGACCTACTTCTGACCATGAAATATGCTATATAAATACAGTCTATATATTAGTGTCGCCTTGGTGAGATTTTGTGAAAAACAGGGTCCACCTCATGAAGGTACTCACCAAGACTTGAGGATGAATTCAATTTCAGCACTACTACTCTCCTTTGCTTGCTGACTTTTCATCTCTCAATTCGGACCCCTTTTGTGTGTGTGTGTGTGTGTGTGTGTGTGTGTGTGTGTGTGTGTGTGTGTGTGTGTGTGTATATATATATATGTGTGTGTGTGTGTGTGTGTGTGTGTGTGTGTGTGTGTGTGTGTGTGTGTGTGTGTGTGTGTGTATATATATATATACACACACACACACACACACACACACACACACACACACACACACACACACACACACACACATACATGTATATAAAATCCAGCAATGTTTGCAGTGGTAAGTCTCTCCCTGCTCTGTATTTCTCAGGCACTCTGTAGATCCCTTCTGTGATACACCCTTCAGTAATGTAACCCTAACCTTTTTACTGACAGCAGACACAACACCACTACAAGTAGTATTTTTCCCATGCTCAGCTTATGCTATGCCACCTGTCTCTCCTAGTGTAGATCCATTTATACTAGCATTGTCAGATATGATGTAAGCCGAAGACAGCCCATCTACATTTAAATGACTGTGGCCTGGGTGATTCTGCATTTTAAAATTGTAAGGCTGATGGGTTAAAACCCATATGGACAACTTTGAGCTGCAGTCTTTCTGATGGTAGAATGATTATAGAAGGGAATGATCACCGATTAACACCAATTACCTACTCAGTAAATAATATGCTAGGGAGGTGTGGCCTATTTTATAGCAATGCATTTTCTTTCTCTCTCTCTCTCTCTCTCTCTCCCTCAGTCTCCATATCTGGATGATGTTTGTCAGTGTTGCTGACCTTTTTACTTATATAACAATTGGGATGCCCATTCACTTGTATAGTATGAGACAAAATTGCATCTAGACCTAACTCAGAGGTATTTGCTTGCATTAAGAATTGTTAAAAATATTAGTATTAGTTCTGAAAACTACAAAGTCCAAAGAAGGTTCTGTGCTATGCCAAAGTCCAGCTTGACGAAACAAACAAATGGAAATCCAAAAAACGCTGCTGGACACTGCTTTAGCCAAAATCTTTAAAATTTATTGTAATACAAGACTACAAACAAGATGAGCACTTTCGGGCTATAACCCTTCATCAGATAAACACTCAACACAACCAAATCAATTTAAAAAACGAACACAAGGAGAATTAGCTTGTACCAAGGTCAGGAGCCATGCACAAGAGGGACAGAAGGTAATGTTGACGTACAGTAGTAACATCAGGGATGTATGTGGTATCATACATAGAAACTGGAACATTTTAACCAGTGATATTGGTTTAAGGGACATAGTAGGTGATGATCCATGTTTCAGGTATAGAAGGAATAAAAATCTGAAGGATCTACTGTGTAAAGAAAGGATTGTTACCAGTAGTAAGCCTGTTAAAAGCACTGCAGGCACTGTTCCCTGTGGGATGTGCAAGGCGTGTGGTTATATCAACAAGGAGACTTCATTTAAACATCCGGTTAGTGGCAGAATGTTTCATTTGAAAGGGAGGGCCACCTGTAGGACCATGGACGTGATATACTTGGCTGAGTGTTTGTTATGCCCTAGTTTTTACATGGGAAAAACAAACAATATGCTAAAAGTTAGGGTTTTACAACATTTGTCATCTATAAGGAATTGTGATGAACACAATGCTCTGTATAGGCATATAAAGGTAAACCCCACACATAGTTTTAAGTTTAGGATCATTGTTAATATAAAATTGAACAGTAGGGGGGTGATATCAAACAGTTAACAGAGGTTGCTGAATCCAAATGGATTCTGGAGCTGACAGCTCATAGGAGTCCTGGATTGAATGATGTAGTACCTCTTAAACCAGCCCTTAAGAATAGGCGGGTTTTTTACTAGTGTGTCATTGGTCAATGAGTTTTTTAAATTGATTTGGTTGTGTTGAGTGTTTATCTGATGAAGGGTTGTAGCCCGAAAGCGCTCATCTTGTTTGCAGTCTTGTATTACAATAAATTTTAAAGATTTTGGCTAAAGCAGTGTCCAGCAGCGGTTTTTGGATTTCCATTTGTTTGTTTCGTCAAGCTGGACTTTGGCATAGCACAGAACCTTCTTTGGACTTTGTAGTATATATTTTTGTTCGTTGGTGCTATGCATGCTGTAGAAAAAACATCTGCTACAGGTGTATCTGTTAATTCACCGGCTTCATGTCGTTTAGGAGGAGAATTTGGAGGATGGTGTACTGAGCGGTTTGCCTCACAGGAGAATCCCCTGCTGAATTTGGGCTTCACGGTTCAGAAAGGGAGACATGAGGATAGTAGGGTCCCCATGGCCATGGACAAGACATTTGACGATATGCTACGGGACCTCAACTATAAGGTGTTGTGGCTGCAACGCTTGCAATGGCAAACACATCATCTGGAAGCTTGTCTAGAATATGGTATAGTGCCACGGGGGATGAGAATCCTGTGTATGCCAACACAGGGTGATAGATACCCTGAATTGTTGGCCAAATGGCAGTCGCTAAATATTTGTACTAGTTACCAGTACATGGAGCTTCTTAACAGCTTTTTTGCCCCGGAGATCGAAGGGTTAAAAAAGGAAGTGTTACATCTACAGCAAAAACTGGTAACAGAGTTTGTAGAGGAGAGGTGTAAAGCACGTTTGGTACAGTTGTATGCTACCTTCAAGGATAACGATGAAAAACTATGTGTGCAGAAGATAGGTAAATTGCGAAGGGACTATGAAGATTTTTCAAATGGCAACATCTTTGTTTGGCCGAGGCACAAAAATCCACCTCCGACCACTCATGCCAGAGGGGTTGGGAGATCGACTGCACGACAGCAAGAGGGGGGTGGCCAACGTGAACGCATGGTTCCTGTCGATGATGTTGATGTTCCCAGTGGCGCACGGACTACTATTTCCCGTCATTCGGGAGAGACAGCTCATAACAGACCTGGTACTTCTGGTTCAGTCGATGAGGCATTTGTTGCAGATGGCAACACAATGCAAGTCATACCTCCTATAGATTTGACGACTGCCTCCACTAATTCTACGGATGCTATGACTGCTGGATTGAGTGACAGAGTTTTGGGAGACTCCATGTCTGGGGTCTCTAACCTGGGGTCGCATACAGCAGGGGCACGTCCCAAGACCTCACAGGGGCAGAACCGTTTTTTGGATATGCTGCCAGCACAGGTAAAAAAGAAAGGGGCATGGAAACGGTCCCTGAGCGAAGACAGGGACTTGAACAAGAAAAGGAGGATTTTGGACTGACTGTTTCTATGGACACTGGTATTGTTTTTAATTTATATTCTTATGAGTTGACCAGTGATGAATTGACAGTTTTGAATAAAGGTTTAACCTTTGTGCCTAGCAGGGCATGTGTTTATAGTGATGTGGTCATGGATTTAATGTTTTTCTGTCGCAATGTGATGTTGAAAAAGCTTTTTGGTGATGCTGACCCTGTTAACAAGGTTTTGAGAAAACCTAGTTGTTTTGTTCCACCACTTCTGCCAGCATTGAATCTTTTTATTAATAGATGTGAATGTGATCTGATGGCCTATTTCCAGGAGGGAGAGTTTAGTAAATATTATAACCTAACCCATACTCAAAGGCAGGCTTTGTTGGACCTTAGCAGTAACCCGGATTTGACCATTAAGATGGCGGACAAGGGAGGAGCGGTGGTGGTGTTAGACACTAGTTGGTACAATAGAAAGTTGGTAGAGATGTTGTCAATAGAGAGCACATACATCCTAATGAACCCCATTGGAGTAAGGCAAGCAACAGATAGGGTACACAATCGTCTACGTTGGTTGCATAACCATATGCAGATAACACAGGAACTTTTTGATTTTTTGATGATAGATAAAGCTGTTACACCCATTTTCAAGGCTTTGCCTAAGGTTCATAAATCTCTTGTTGACCCACCCTTGAGACCAATTGTCTCGGGTAGAGGGTGGGTCACGGAGAATATTTCCATTTGGTTGGAATCCACCCTCAGACCATATGTGGAAAAAATGGAAAATGTCTTAGTAGATATGGGTCATTTCCTTACTATTTTAGGGGAATTGAACAAAGGAGAGACTGTTGGTGGGTTCTTAATGGTGACGCTTGATGTACACAGCCTGTTTACTGTTATAAGTAATGACTATGGTGTACATGCAGTATGTGAACTCTTGAAGGAATTGGGTGCAACTGAGGTGAAGGTGGATCTTGTCAAGGAACTATTGGTCCTGGTGTTAGAGAACAATGTGTTTATGGGGGCAAGTTCGGTGTATAGACAAGCACAGGGGGTAGCGATGGGCACCCCCTGTGCGAATACATATGCCAATCTAGTTCTCTCCTATTGGGAGAAGATCTTTGTATTAGGGGTTGATAGATGGATGCGGTACATAGGAATATGCGTGCGTTTTGTGGATGATATTTTTGTTTTGTGGAGGGGAGATAGTGGTCTGTTGGATACTTTCATTACGTACCTTCACTCTACCACGTCCTTCTTGAGGTTCTCTGTTAAAAGTTCTTATAACACTTTAGATTTTTTAGATGTGTGTATAAAACAGACGGAAAATGGTTTTTCATCACAACTGTATAGGAAGGAATGTTGGAAAAACACATTATTGTCTTTTGATAGCATGCATCCCCGTTTTACTTTCCCCAGTATTATACAGGGAAGATCAGTAGAACATCAAGAATCAGCATGGCTGATACACAGTTCGGGGATGAAGTGATTAAACTTAAAAAGTGTTTTCAGGAAAGGGGTTATGAAGATGGCCTGGTTAATAAGGTAGTGGATAGAAGCAAGGGCTATAGGCAAAATAGGTATAAACCTTGGCTCAAACGAACACAAGGAGAATTAGCTTGTACCAAGGTCAGGAGCCGTGCGCAAGGGGGACAGAAGGTAATGTTGACGTATAGTAGTAACATCAGGGATGTATGTGGTATCATACATAGAAACTGGAACATTTTAACCAGTGATACTGGTTTAAGGGACATAGTAGGTGATGATCCATGTTTCAGGTACAGAAGGAATAAAAATCTGAAGGATCTACTGTGTAAAGAAAGGATTGTTACCAGTAGTAAGCCTGTTAAAAGCACTGCAGGCACTGTTCCCTGTGGGATGTGCAAGGCGTGTGGTTATATCAACAAGGAGACTTCATTTAAACATCCGGTTAGTGGCAGAATGTTTCATTTGAAAGGGAGGGCCACCTGTAGAACCATGGATGTGATATACTTGGCTGAGTGTTTGTTATGCCCTAGTTTTTACGTGGGGAAAACAAACAATATGCTAAAAGTGAGGGTTTTACAACATTTGTCATCTATAAGGAATTGTGATGAACACAATGCTCTGTATAGGCATATAAAGGTAAACCCCACACATAGTTTTAAGTTTAGGATCATTGTTAATATAAAATTGAACAGTAGGGGGGTGATATCAAACAGTTAACAGAGGTTGCTGAATCCAAATGGATTCTGGAGCTGACAGCTCATAGGAGTCCTGGATTGAATGACGTAGTCGTAGTACCTCTTAAATCAGCCCTTAAGAATAGGCGGGTTTTTTACAAGTGTGTCATAGTTCTGAAAACAGTATATCTTTTAGTTACAAGAAATCATGTTCAGCTTCAGTGGTCTACTTAACCTTTCAAGGGGGCCGTAGCCTTGGTCAGGTCAGTAAGAGGTCAAACAATGGTAATACAACTAGAAATATATTTATGATAATAGCTAACTAGAGTTAAAAAAGCCTTAACTATTTCTTCATGGTTGGCATGAGTCAGTTTGTACTGAATCTGTTTTCTCAGCCTGTGGTTTTACTGTTCCTTAGCCTTTACATAACACCAGTAGCAGATGTCTATCATGTTTAACTTGCATTTAACTAGGTTGGTTGATGACCTAGCTTGATACAGTGAATCTACAGTGTCTTGAACTTTAAAGAGTTGACTCTTTCAGTCTTCAGACAATATTACTACATCATCTAGGTAAAGTACTGTATACCAGATATGGTTTCTAAGACTTTTGTCCACCAGCCTCTGAAATGTTGTATGTGCTCTGGAAAGGCAAAAAAGCAATACTTTGTAATGGAAGAGTCCATCAGGTATGCTAATTACAAGTTTTCCTTAAGGTCTGGGGATAATGGAAATTGCCAGTATCTTTTGCTTAGGTTTAAAGTGAAAACAAATAGCATTACCTAGTTTCTCCATCAGTTTGTCAACTCAGGCCATGGTATATGAATCAAGTTTAGATATGTTAATTCATTTTGTGGAGTCCTTGAAAACTTTATAGACTCACTTGCTTTGGGAAACAGAACGAGGTCATGCCACTCACATTGGGATTATTCTATAACCTCAAATGTTTAGAATTTTTTGAATTTCTTTCCTAACAGACTATTGTAAGGACTATTTACTTTCACATCTGACATGGATTCTGTGTTCTGGTGAATTAAACTCTTATAACTTCCTTCACTTCTTGTTCCTGAGATATTGATAGTGTTTTCCCTGTTTTGACTTTATGACATGCCAAGGGAGTCTTAACTTCCCCTGCAAACAGACTTACTACAGAAACTTCAGTTTCAGTTTCTGTCCAAGGCTTCTGAACATTTATGTGGTATAACTGTTCTGGTTTACTTTTTCAAGGTTGAATTACTGTATAATTAATTTCAGTTATTTTTTTTGTACAATTTCAGAAGGTCCTTGCCATTTTGTAATGAACTTGTTTTCGGTGGTGGGTACTAACACAATTACTTTATCCCCTGGATTGATACTCTGAGATGAGCATGTTTATTACAGCTCTCTGTTGTGTCTTCTGTGCTTTCTCCATATTTTCATTTATCGCAGGTATGATGGTTCCTAATTTGTCATCCAGGTGTGAAAAATGATATATTATACTTTTAAAGGACATGTTTACTCCATCCCATGTTTCTTTTGCTATATCCAGTAAGCCTTAAGAAGTACTGCCACATAGCAGTTTAAATGGTATGAATCTACTTGGAACTTGGGTTACTCCCTTTGCTTTAAAAAGAATATATGGAAGCAGATGGTCCCAGTTTCTTCCATCCTGTGTTATAGGTTTTCATGACAGAGAGTTTAAAATTTTATAAAACAGCTCAATTAGCCCCTCTGTCCAAGGATGATAATACAGATGTCATTGGCTGTTTCATTTTTCACCATACAAAATCCACAAACTTCATGAAAGGGATGCTGTTGAAGTAAATATTTCTTGAAGCATTCCTACCTTAGATAAACAAAAGCAGTACTAGTTATTTTGCTGTGGACTTTGCATTAACTCTTTGTAGGGTGTTGCCTCAGGAACTTATGTTAGATATTGAATGATTACCAGGATATATTGATGACCCTTACCTGATTATAGAATTAGACCTGCAATGTCCATTGCTATTCTCTCAAATGAGACCTCCACAATATCAAAGGGTACAAAAGGGTTCTTAAATTCTGGGTTATATGTCACCCTTTAATATTCTGGGCACACTACATAAAATAATGTTTATATCCATCATATCACAAAGCCAGTGAATTCTACCCAAAATCCTAGCTTTTTTCTTATCCATTGCAAAATGACCACTCAGAATGTAGATCTCTGTGAACTTCATCACAAGTGCTTTAAAATGCCCTGTATTAAATAACTGGCTCAGGATCTATTATTTGTGTTTGGTTACCCCATCGAGCAGGTTGCTTCTTAGCTCAAAGTACAAAGGGATATGAAGTGGGCTTTTCTGATCCATTGTTTCTACATCTCCTCTTGTCTATGTTCTATCTCTCCTTAATGTATTTTCTTCTGACTGGACCTTCTTGTAGTTAATATGGCTTATCTGAAGTTATTTTGATGTGAATAGAGGCTGTTGGATTTTTCTGCTGTAAATACAGGTACTACTTTTTCCAATCTATCTAAATCTTCCTGTATAGTAAAGCAAAAATCCATTTTCTAGTTGTCAGCATGTTACTAAAAGTAAAAAAACAAACAAACAGGGAACCAAGGTCATTAGAACACTAAAATCATGCTTGCAGGAATGTTTGAATTTTCAAGTTTTATTTTAAATAAAGATTAAGCATTTTAGTATCAAGAAAAAAAGATGTCATAAAAATCTAGTTGTACAATGCCTGTCACATGCTTAAATAACCTCTGCTAGATTGTATGATAATTCAAAACTGTTAAAAGAAGACATGCTATAAAAACAACAATGTAAGCTAAAGGCAGTGTTTCATCAAAGGCTTTACACATTTAAGTATACCTGGCAGGTAAAAAAAAAAACACATAAGAATCAAAGGTACATAGAAAATAATATGCTAACTGTGAAAAATATATCTAATGATGTGCGTTTTAAAACTAATAATAAGAAACATAAAAAAAGGAACATGCCAGCGATGGAAATCAAAATAAAGACACATTCATTTATACTCAGCAGATCTTAACAGCAGTACATTAAGTATGGAAATGTGGTCACTTAATGCAGGGCTGTGTCATCATTTAACTGAGCTTCCACACCAGCTCCTACATTTCCAATCTGTCCTCCCAAGGATCCCCTTATATTCCTGTCAATTAATTCTAAAATAAAAAAATATATTTAAAAAGAAATCCTGACACCTAATTGAATGTTTATAATGGGCATTCTTGCTATTTTTGTTCTTAATACGATAGCAATTTTCATAAATTCTGGCAGTTAATTTCCTTTCAGTTTTATCTACATAAATACTAATAAATGATGAGCATAAAGCAGGATAAACAACACCCTTAGTGTCACAGTTAAAATGTCCTGGATACCTTATAGGTCTGTCATAACCATGAAGAGAGACATAAGAGCATTCATGATTATACCTACAGTGTCTATAGTGCCCTCATTTAGACATCCACTTAGCACTGGACTGCTGGCCACTTATGTCATATTCAAAGATTTCTTAACGTCTCAAAAATTAATAACTGTTAGTTCTCATAAAAAATTGGAACTTAAAAAGATATGGGATTTCATCTTTTCACTCCTAGATACGATATAACTGAGCCATGCTAACATACTTCTTATAAATAAGAAGTGTTTTTTTTTTTTTTTTTTTTTTTTCTTTCTTATTAAGTTTTTTTTGAGGATCCCCAACTTTTTATAACTTTTTATATTTTTCCTTTTCCCTCTAAGTTGTATGGATAGGCGGCTTTATGGTTTATTTTTGAACATACTGAATAACATGGCACTTTGTATATAGTTATTTTTATCTACTTCAAATAACAGTTCGATTCGTTAACTTCTTTTATATGTAGTGTTGTGTTTTCACACTGCTTATGCATTCATATATCTTGTTAACTTCTGGATGTTTGTGATTTTATTGTTGTATTATATTAAAATGCAATAAAGATTGTTTGCAAAAAAAAAGATTTCTTTTGCTATCCTTCTTAAAACAGTAACTGATTTACCATGCAACTTTATCCCACAATTACATTGCATTTCCTTTTGATGGCTCTTTACTAGTAGTACATACCGGCTTTTAAATGCTGGTATTGCACCTGTGATCAAAGCTGAGCAATGTTGCAGTCTGTGTTTGTGTGTGCTCTAATTGTAATAACTGCAAGCAGTTTGCTCCAGTTTAAAAAAAAAATGAACAGCTTTTTTTTTTTTTTGGCGGGGGTGCAAATCTGAGTATCAGTTTGCTGTAGTTTAAAAAGAAAACAAGATTTTTTTAAAGACAAATCCAAACAGTGCAGCACTCCATGCATGGTATAAAGTGAAGCATCTGCAAGTAGTTTGCTACAGTTTAAAAAGAAAAAATAGTGGGTTTTTTTGGTACGAGAAAACTGTAGTGTAAGAAATGAGAAGAGCTTTTCTTTCTTTTTTTTTCCCATTCTTCAAGGGGGTCTCTAGATCAACGAATGGCTCCACGTCCTTGATGAGCCAGCTATGCCTCTGTCCCCCTGTTTTTTTAAAGGTAAGAGCATTGTTACCCAAATTCAGAGGGAACCTTGAATGTCTGCCTGCTGATAATTCAGACAACAAACTGCTGAGCAGGTCATGCGGGAAGCCCTTTTCAACAGTCATCGGCATCAATCGGTCTGCCTCTTTCATGAAATTGTGGTCTTCAGTAATTAACCTTGAAAGATGCACAAGCTGACCTTTGACAATGTTATGTTTCTTGAAATAAGGATGATTACTGTTAAAACAAAGGAGTTAGAGAAAGTCGACTTTCTGTAAATGTTAGATTGAAAGCAATTGTTTATTGTATCTTTTATGATCGGCACATCCAAAAAACTGATCTATGTAAAAACTATGAGCCGTTGTAAACCTTAAAAAGGTTATGGAATTTGTGATATATATTTCATAAAGTCATTAGGTTCATTTACTGTACAGTTCCATAAAATAAAAATATCCAAAAATGTATAGTAACAATGCAAATTTCCCTTAAACTTCGATCTAAAACAAACTTACCTACTCACATGGCCATGACATTGGCGTAAATTAGGGCACAAGCAGTGCCCATTACCATGCCTGTAACCTGGTGGAAATAATCCAGTCTGAAATAAAAAAGTTATAATTCAAAACAATATCCATAAAGTTGTGTAAATTACTAACATATTCATTTGATAAGTTGGAAGACTTAGTAAGGTATTCAATGAACTATTCTAAACCTGCTCTATGAAGAATAGCAGTAAAATGCTAATAATATTTACAATAACTACCAAAAGATGCTCATCAAACATAACATCAGTCATGTTTTCAAAAAATGCCATGAGTCATTAAATATATGCATATGATTCTGGAGGATGTTCTTTACCCTCCTGTCAATATATATAAACCAAAGTTTTATTTTTTGGAACCCCTTTCCTGCTGCCATAATAGGCCTGAAAGGGGGGCTGTATATGTCCTTATGTATTTTAGGGATCCCAAACAATGCAGGCACTATTGCATTTCTGACAGACAAATAAGTAAAACAAATGGTAGAAATAGAACCCTTTGCTAGTGCATCAAATAAAAAAATTAATTTTAGAATAAGATATAAAAATTCCATTCTTAGACACAGTTTCATATGCTCGGTCACTCAATGGCATTGTCAACATTCTAGCTGACTAATCCATAGAATCCATGAGAACAATGCCACTGCCTTTGTCAGGTTTCATTACCCGAATGTTCTTATCCCGAGATATTTCAGACAAAATGTTCTTTTAAGCATGTGACAGATTTGTATAAACGCTGTAATTGTGTCTGCAAATGCCTCCTCAGAAAATTTGTCAAAAATTGTGATGGCAGGGTTGAGTTGGGATTATCAGTACTCTTCTTGTGCAAATACAAAGTGGGGTCTGGGAAACTGTAGTCTGAGACATACAATAAAAATGTGTGTTTTCTGAAAACAACTTGAGATCAGTATGGGTATCTGGTATGTCCAGATGATGTTTGGGTACAAATGTAAAATTCATAATAGCTTCATACTAGGCTATCTGCCCTAGGGCATTTATAAGCCTAGCCAGAATGTGTTTGGCTTTCGCCACACATTTTAAATTTATTTTGCTATGCCCTTTTTCGAGGTTAGTATACTGTGCCTCTGTCTAACAGTGACACAGAAGTGATACCCGGGGTAAACCTACGATCTCCCATCCACTCATCAAGATTCCTCTTGAAGAGAGTCAATGAGGGACTCTGCCTAACCTGGACTGGGATTTTATTCCAGAGTGAAGGGAGCCTCTGGGTTATGAATCTGTCCCTCCAGCATGTCCTATTTATTTCAGTGCTGAGGTTCAAGTCTCATGAGCGCGTAGCTCAATGGGATTTGGATTTTCTGAGGTGCAGCATGTCCATTAATTCCGGGTTGGACATGGCTTTATACATTAGGCACAGATTGCCTCTGAACAGGCGGTATGCCACTGAGTAGAGCTGGAGTTTCTTTAACCGGGCAGCATATGGCATCTGTTTGAGCCCTTTGATCCTCTTGGTGAGGTACTTTTGGGGTCTTTCCAGTTGCTGCAGGTGTCTGGTAAGGTACATCCCAAAAGGGGCATTGTACTCAATTATGGGCCTGATGAGGGATGAGTAAAGAGGCACGATGATGTCCCCTGATCTAGATGTGAATCCCTTCATGATTGGGTGGGCTATATAAAATGTTTTTCTAACCACTTTGGCCACGTGGTTGTCAAATGAGAGATTGTTATCAACTTGGGTCCCCAGGTCCCTAATTACTTCTTCTGTACTTAATGGATTACCACCTATGTGGTAATTTGTGGGCACTTTGATTTTGCCAAAGGGGATGACTATACACTTTTGGCATTTAGCTTGAGGCCATGGCTCTGGCACCAGTTGTCTGTTTCTATGAGGCCCTTTTGGAGGATGCTTGTGTCAGCTGGAGAGTCGATTATGGCGCCCAGTTTGCAGTCATCTACGAACTTGGTCAGCCACAGTCCTTCCGTGTTGGCCTGTACCTCCGAGAAATATATACCGAACAAGAGAGGTCCCAGGACTGAGCCTTGTGGGACACCACTTGTAACTGGTTTGGAGTCTGACATGGCTCCAGCAATTCTAACCATGTGGGTTCTGTCCTTGAGCCAATTTGCAATCCATCTAGTGACATAGGGGTTTATATTTAAGCTGGTGAGCTTATCTATAATGCCCAAGTGGGGTATTGTATCAAAGGCTTTTGTGAGGTCCAGGTAGGCTGTGTGGACCACCTTCCCCTCGTCAATGGCCTTGGTAACTGTTTCAAAGAAATCAACCAGGTTTAAGAGGCAGGATCTGCCCTTAACAAAGCCGAACTGGGTAGGATCCAGTGTTTGTAGGTCCCCAATATCTTTATTTATGAGGTCCATGATGATCCTTTCCATAACTTTGCAGACCAAGCTAGTCAGGCTTATGGGGCGATAGTTTCCAGGATCTGTTGAGGCACCGCCTTTATGGAGAGGGACCACTGTTGCTGTATGCCACTCTTTGGGCACATATCCTGTAGTAAGGCTGAGATTGAACAGTAGTTTTATGTTTGGGTTTAGCTCTTCTTGGAGTTCATGTAGGACGCAGCCCGGGACACCGTCTGGTCCCATTGATGCTGTGTTTTTTGCTTTGGAGAGGGCGGCTCTTACCTGAGCATCTGAGATGTCAGGGGGGCAGCACTCTGCTGGGATAGATATTTGCCCTTTTGGTGAGGGGGGGGGGAGTTTGCGCTGAACCTGTCAGCTAGGATGTTGGCAATGTCTGTGGGTTCGGTGTATTTTTTGTCATTTTGGACTAATTCTGAGCATATCTGGGAATTACGACCCAGGTTCCTAACATAACTAAAGAAAGCATTGTGATTATCCTTAGTGTCCTGTGCAATTTTTCTCTCGAAGCTGGCCTTAGACAATTTTATGTGTGCCCGTAGTTTTTTGCTAATACTGATCAGTGATGCCTTCCCTTTTTGCGATTTCGCTCTATCATTTAGTAGCTTCCTCCTTCTATTGTATAGTTTGTTTATGGCTGGGGTCCACCAGACAGGATGTCTGCCTTTGGAGGATTGGGTCTTGGTTTTATTTGGGATCGCATGATCCATGCATTCCTGAAGGTGTTCATAGAATGCGTTTATAAAGGATTCTGCGGTCTGGGCCATATTTTCCACAGGCCCGGGGGCTTTGAAGGATTCCACCTCAGTTTTGAGGAGTGTGAAATTTGCTTTAGAGAAGTTTTTCACTGTTGTTTTCTGGGCAGGCGTTGGCGTTGGGATGTGAATATCCAGTGAGATTAGTTTATGGTCTGATCTTACCAGTGAGGGATACACTTCTGGTCTGGAGCATAGAGTCCCCATGTTGGTGATGATCAGGTCTAGTATGTTTTCCCCTCTTGTGGGAGTGGTAACAAGTTGTTCCATAGCATTTGAGTTTATAAATTCAAGGAACCTTTGGGCTAGGGTGTTGGAGCTAGAGTAATGCTCCCAGTCTATGTTTGGGTAGTTGAAGTCGCCCAATATAATGGTGTTTGGAGAGAACTTCATATTTTCCAGTGTTCTCAGGAAGGCCGAGTGGGGTTCCTGGGTTTGGGAGGGTGGTCTGTAGCAGGCTATAAACTGGAAGGCAGTTTTACCCACTGTTAGTTGCACATGGATAGCCTCTGATGCTTCATGCTTTGCCACCAACCTGGATGTGTGGGTATCTTTGATTAATATCGATACTCCTCCTCCTTTTGTGGTTCGGTCCAAGTTTTGGGGCCGAAAAGCATGGTATGAGGTATAACCTGGTAGTGCTGGGGTGCTCTCGGGAGCCCTGAACCAGGTTTCTGTTACTGCACAGATATCGATGTTCTCCATGCTAAGGAGAGTTTCGAGTGCGTGCATCTTGAGATTTAGACTTCTGGCGTTGAGTAGCATTACTCTTAGTTTCTTATCCCTTGTGATACCTATGGAGGTGGGTTTGTCTTTTGAGCCTTGCCTAAAAGGCACTATGGGGGTAGCAAGAGCCTTTGCCAATATCCGAAAGCCCAGGGGTGACAGGTGCAAGCCGTCCCTAGCGAAGCATCGTGGCTTGTCGAGCATATCATTCCAAGCTGACAGGCATTGGATCCCCTTTGAATGACACCAGTACTTAAGCCAATTGTTGAAATTGATCATCTTGTCTTCATATTGTGGCATCATTCTTGGTGAGGGTAAGATGCTACTCAAGGTCAGGGTCATACCGGCCTGGGCTACATGCTCAGAGAGCTCCTTTATGTCTCTTTTCATGTAGTCCAGGGAGGTACGTCTCAGGTCATTCACACCAGCATGGACAATGACTGAGTCATATTTGTACTTGCCTTGGAGTGACCTGAGTGCTTGTGTTATGTGGCGGATCCTAGCGCCCGACAGGCTGCTCACCGTGACCCTCTCCTTGTTCAGCCTGGTGAGTGGGATGTCAGTGTGCCTGATGATAGAGTCACCTATTACAAGTGTATCAGGTGTGTTGTTTAGTCTTAAGGGCTGTGACTGTTTGGCACACTGGCTTTGTGAGATATGTGTTGCACGTGTTTTGTTTTGGGGTAGGGGCTGCTTGGGTGTCTGCTTTGGAGGTCTCTGCTGCTTCGGCAGATCTTTATTTAGAGCCTCCAAGTATGTTTTTGTGTGATTATGTGTTTGGTTTGCTGTCGTGGTAGGTCTATGTGAGACTGAATTGTAGTGAGCGTGGTTTCCTTCTCCTCTTGACTGGTTATGCCAGTACTGAGTTGAGAGAACTTAGCCTCCAGTTTGGCTATATGGTTGCATCTCTCATATGTGTTGGAATTTGTTGGGAGGAGGAGAGGGTTGTCTGTGTACATGAGGCAGTTGTAACATTGCATCAAGATTCCCAAATTCACCAGCTGGACCAGAGAGGAGATTGCCAACTGACCTTTGGACATGCTAGAATAATATTGGGAATTCCTTAATAATTGAAAACCAGGGCCAGTGGGGAGTGAGGGTGTAGTGCTTTTAATTTTTAGTGCTGACTTATATAATTGCTTTAGTGAGTAAGTGCCAGGTAACTTAAGTGCAATGTGTTACAGGTAACTTAAATGCAAAAACGACAAACAGTAACTTTCTTTCAAGTGAAACAAGGAAATAAGTACAGTAAGCAATGCAGATATCACTAGTGATCCACAGAAGCGCTGAGAAGCCGCGTATTAGGTGGAATTAGCGTTCCAGGGAAATAACAAGCAAACAAACAACAAGCATATAAACAAAGCTAGATTCAGCAGGCCTGGATCTAGTCTATGCTACAGCAAAAAAGGTGTACCAATTTCAGTAAGATACAGTTCAAATATTCAGGCACTATAAACCTTTGACCATCAATTCCCAGCTCAGAAGGGCAGAGTCCAGCCTCTTCTTCCACAAGAGTGCAGACCACAAACCTTATTAATGTAAAATACCTGGCCTGAAGCCCAAGTGCTTAAACCAGAACTAATACACTTTAAGAATAACAGACACTGGGCTCTCAATCAGCAGTTCCCAACTTAGAAGGATGAAAGCTACCTATCCTGCCACCACAGTGCATGCCACAAACCTTCCTAATGTAAAACAACTGGTCTGAAGCCGAAGTGCTTAATCCAAAAGACTTAGAATGATAGCTACACTTTAATCAAGTTACTACCAAGCAGTAATAAATACAATTGAATACTTTAGAGAATGCCTGGATTAGTGCTCAAGTTACACAAACAAAGCTAGATCCAGCAGGCCCGAATCCAGTCTATGCCACAGCAAACAAGGCGCACCAACTTCAGTAAGAAGCAGTTCAGATATGCATGCACTATAAGCCTTTAACCAGAAATTCCCAGCTCAGAAGGGCAGAGTCCAGCCTCTCCTCCCACAAGAGTGCAGACCACGAACCCTCTTAATGTAAAATAACTGGCCTGAAAGCCCAAGTGCTTAAACCAGAATTAATACACTTTTAGAATAACAGACACTGAGCCCTCAATCAGCAGTTCCCAACCTAGAAGGATGTAAGCTACCTGTTCTGCCACTACAGTGCAGACCACAAACCCTCTCAGTGCAAAACAACTGGTCCGAAGCCCAAGTGTTTAAACCAAAAGGCTTAGAATGAGTTACACCAAGCAGTAATAAATACAATTGAGTACTTTTAAGATGATGCAAAAGTAAAAAAAAGTAGGTAGAAACACAAGTACAGTAAAAGCAGATTAATTTTTTTTTTTTTTTTCTGAATAAGTGCTGAGATCAAAGAAAGATTTGAGTGCTGAAACTAGAAAGCTGGCTAGTTATAAGAAAAAAAAACTAAGCTAGAAGGCTTCCCTCCAGCACAGAAGGGCTTGGGGGCTCAGAAGCCTACAAATAGTCTATACCACTTAACAGGAAAGGCAGGAAACAAGCTTAAATTTTTTTTTCTGTTTCCCAGATGCTCTCTTTGTACACAGGAGTGCCTGAAATCAGAATATGATCTCACTGCACTTAGTTGAGTGAGCAAATGAGATGGGCCCAGAAGGAGTATCCAAACACAAATTTACAAGAGGGGTGGGCAGTTGCAAGGCCACTAAGATTAACACCAAAACAAAAACAGGGAGGGTGGGTGGAACTAACTGAAGAGCAGAGTCAAAACTTCCAGTTCAGTTAATATTCCTTCCACACAGTTAAAATCAATTTAAATACCGTATTTTTTTGAAAAAAAAGAGCAGATAAAGGTACTTAAATTCTCTTATACGTCCAGTTGAATTCAGCAAGTTCTTAGCCGGCCAAAGCTGAGGTTTTTAAGCAGAAAATATTTCACACTGTACCACTTAAATAGGCAAGGACAGGAAATCAAAGAATGTGACTACCCCCACACCTGTAATTACTAGCAAATAACAAAATTCAGCAAACACTGACAAACTTCCAGTTCAGTTAATATTCCTTCCACACAGTTAAAATCAATTTAAATACTGTATTTTTTGAAAAAAAAAGAGCAGATAAAGGTACTTAAATTCTCTTATACGTCCAGTTGAATTCAGCAAGTTCTTAGCTGGCCAAAGCTGAGGTTTTTAGCAGAAAATATTTCACACTGTACCACTTAAATAGGCAAGGACAGGAAATCAAAGAATGTGACTACCCCCACACCTGTAATTACTAGCAAATAACAAAATTCAGCAAACACTGACTAACTTCCAGTTCAGTTAATATTCCTTCCACACAGTTAAAATCAATTTAAATACTGTATTTTTTTGAAAAAAAAAGAGCAGATAAAGGTACTTAAATTATCTTAAGGCTAATGAGCTCAGGAGTTATCTATAACTCTCTAAAGTTAAAAATGTTAAAATAAGGATTGTGCACTGTACCTTCAAAGTTGGTTCTAGAACATTCATTTCATCCTATGGTATTCACATTCAGCAGAATATTTTAACAGATGAAGTCTATTGGCAGCACTCAGTATCAGATTTATATGTATATTCTACCCAAAGCTAAATCTGTGTCCCCCTTTTTTTATTTCCCCCTCTCAGCAGCTGCCATCATCTCTTCTTCTCTCCTGTTTCATTGTGTCTTCTGCATTGCTATACCTTCCCCTGCGCTTAACCCAACCCAAATTGTGGGCCATTGAGGAGAATGAAGATACCGCTGCAGCATCATACTGTTGGTGGAGAATATGCCCTAACTCCCTCCTGCCCTGCAGGTGCCTTAAGAGCTCTGGAATTGTTGTCTATGGAAGGTGCATGCATATTTCCACTTGTGTGCAATCTCCCAAACAAGTGGTGTACCATTTGGAATGGAGAGCTTACCAGGTTCTTACTTCTACTATTGCAGTGAGCTTAGGTGACCTCCCTCCTACAGTGAGCCAATGTTAATTACTCACTTCCAGCCTCCCCAATCTGGACCCTTCAGCATCATTTCACTAGTTGAACACAGGTCATTTGGGGAGCCATAAGAGCTTTATTTCTTTATGCTGTACATTCAAATAGTTGCTTTTCTGACTTGTAGTCCTGCACTTTTTTTTTTTTTACTTAGGCTATGTGCTCCTGGGAGTATTGCTGACTGAACCTCTCCCCCTTATCTCCCATAGCACCTTGACTTGGTTAAAGTCTTAGCCAATTATCACATCTTATCTTAAAGACTATAGCTGCTGTGTGTAAGACTTTGCCTATAAGGGTTTGTATTTCTGCCTCTGTTATAGTGTGCTACCTTTTGTTTACATGTGCACATAGTACAACATTTTTATTTGTTTGATGCTTGCAAACACATTGTGATCTAATTAGTGTAATCATGCTTTCAGAGTCACAGAAACCATCACATTGCTTTCCCTTTCATCACATTATTATTTTTAACAGGTTTAGCAACATCACAGTGGCAAAATGCATCTCTACACTCCCAATAGTTAAAAGTTCAACCTTATAACATTCCATAAACACAATTCGAGGAACAGTATTGTTGTCAGCAACTGTGCAGTATTTTGCTATATGTCTTTTCCTAGAATATTTAAAACAAACCAACTCAGGAAGTAACAACTTTTTCTTATTTGCAGAAGAAAAAGACATAAGTGAAGGCATACTATTAGCTCTTGATGCATGCAGTTCTGACTTAAGGGTTTACAGTTTCCATTAACGATGAGCATTCTAGTGAAAGAGCTAGCTGTCCCACTAAAATATATATTTTTTTTTAATTGCTGTAGAGTGTTCCTTTTAAATTTGTTTACAGCCAAGAGTTCTAAAACTTTGCTTCCATTGTTTATGTTAGGTTTTAACTAGATTTTATAAAATATGCCATAAATCAGCCATTTGTTGCCATACTGGTCTGTCCATATTAAATGTCCAATTGTGAAATTTATGTGGCTGAGCAACAGATGAAACCTTAGTTCTTGTAATTGTTTACAGTTAGCATCCACAATGCCCATGTACATGCTTAGTGAATCTTTGGTTAGATGTGAGGACACTGCCCTAGCCCACTCATCTTGCATCCAGTTTTCTCTAGCCACATATCTCAGAAATGTTACCAAATAAGCCTCCTCATTGCCTTTTGTTCTGATGTTTTCAGGGGTGTCCTGGGTTTTGCAATTCTCAGTGAGGTAGATGATTGCTTTATTATCACAACTGTCTAGTGTCAGAGGTTGATCAAGTGTTGGTCAGTGCCTGCATATCTTTCCTGCAGAGCTGTAGTACAGTTTGTCAACGGTACATTTAATTTTTCCATTTTGTACAGAACTCTGCAGTCATAGTTTTAAATTAGTACATACAATAGTTTTAACTTCAACAAAAATGTATTTTTGAACCTGCCCTTTACTGCCTTAAGGATCTGCTTTGCCAAAGCAAATCCCCATATAAGGATTCTCACACATTTATCTCACAAGTTGAGAACAGGCAATATTCCAGGGCAATTTAACAGTCCATTAGTAACAACCACTTTAACAGCTGCATTTCCTTTCTGGGGTGGAAAAGAACAACCCAGGAAAAGCAGTTGTCTTCAGATTACTTTGTAACTCACAGTTTAAAAAAATGTTGTACTTCTTCCCATTACATCCATCAGTGTACCATCTAGCAGTGCTTACATTAATATGAAATGTCTTCGGAATAAACTTTTCAGTTTGTAGATAGAGATCTGTTTACAAGGAAACACAAAATGGGGAGTAACATAAAAGAAAATTGGTTATCTATGCATTGCTATGTTCTTTTCAAGAGTTTAAGCCAATAATTGCAGGATTACTCAAAGCAGACCTGTAAACAAATAATACCTACAAATATATGTTCCTTTCTTTACATTCAAGCATGGACATCATCCGTTTTCTCTTTACAGAAGAAGAGCTTGTGTTCTTTTTATAGTTTTAGGGTCACCTTCCAGACTGCCTTCTTTCTTTATTTGTAGCTCACCAGAGACTCTCCCTCAGAATCATCTCTAGTCCCAGAGGTCAGGAATCTGATCTTCTCCAAAAACAGTAATTTATCCAAATAGGCAAGTTTCCTCCTATCAGTTATGATTAGAGTCTCTCTCCAGTTAACCTTCCTACTATGTATTCCTTGGGAATTCTGCATATCCCTTCTATGACACAGCCTTTAGTAAATGCAACACCAACTGGTGTACAAACAGACACCACCACAAGCATTGTTTTTCCCAAGCTCAGCAGTCGCTATGCCATAAAACCTTCAGTTCTGTCCTTTTGAAACTGCTGGACATTTCAGTTACTTCTTTGATAATATTTCTTTTAATTGCAACTCTTTGATCTCCCAACATCCATCCATGCCACCAAACTCCTACACTCTTCTTTAACTCAAGTGTATTGCTTTGAACCTGATTTAAATATCTCTGCTGAAATTCAAACTACATACCTTGATGTCAGACAAACTATATCCATAGTTTCTAAGGTTAGTGACATCTGCCATTTATCTTTCTGTACTCCCTACATTATTAACCATAGTATCCCAGAAGAATATTTGCCATCTTTAGAAATTAGAAATCTGGAGTAATAGATTCATGTCACTAGTTTGAGTTTAACCATTCTGTTTACAACTGTTTTGAAGATATTACCACATCCTTTCCACTCTTCTAAGCCCTGAAAATGCATACATTAATGCACTACTGTAGTTTTGGCACAGTAACATCATCTTTCCTATTCCCTTTCATGGACTCCGTCCAGCATACAGACAGAACCGATCTCCTCCACATAACAGCATATCTTTCTATTGCAGTTAAGTCAGTTATGGTAACAGTCTAAGTTTCTTCTTCCTTAATTCATTCAAGGCCTTCATCACTGCTAACTTTTATCTACAGGACTGTCAAGATTTACTCCCCAGTATTTCTCCAGTTCTTATGTTAAATAAAGACTGTTGCTTTAGATCAATCCTGGACATCTCTCCCCAGCCCAATAACTCCAAATTTAGTTAGTTACAAAGCCCTCTTGCACTACCTCTTGGAGATCACAAAAAAGAGGATCCACAGCCATGGATGTGCACTCTCCTACTGTCTCTGTAGCCAACCTGGTGGAAATGGGCATCCTGAGACAATTTAGTAATTGTCTAATATTTACTGACAACCACGTTGTTCGAAAGCAGACTGACACAGTAAGTGAGAGATGTAATTACACAATGTCTTTGGAGGCAAAGCTCTTGCATACAGACACTGAAACCTCCAAACAGGTTGTCAGTAACACACATACTATACCTTCTATGGATCAGACACATAAACTCACATATGTTGAGGCTCTTAAATGCAATCTGCCCAAACCTCAAAGGCCTCCCATACACTGTCCATAGCTACCTGCTAAATACTCTACAAAGACCACACTCCCCAGGACACATACAACCACATCTCACAAACTCTAAGCCCTTAAGGAAACTACCTCACAACCCAATATATTTGTCATTGGAGACTGTTATAAGACACACTGATGCCCCACTCACCAGTCTGAGCAATGCAACAGTCACGGTCAGTTGCCTATCAGAGGCAAGGATCCACCAGATTACACACGCACTCAGGACATTGAATCCCAAGTACCAATATGACTCTGTCATAGGGTGTTAATGACCTGAACTATATGAAGAAAGACATGATAGAGCTTTCAGATTATGTGTCAGAGGCAGGTATGAGCCTAGCATTGAACAATATTCTACCTTCTCCAGGGATGATATCACAATACAAACAGATGTTGACTGATTTTACAATTGACTTTGATACTGGTGTTATTCTAAGGGGGTACAGTATATGTCAGCTTGGGAGGACATGATTGACAAACCATGCTGCTTTGCCAGGGATGGTCTGCACTTGTCCCCATTAGGCTTCTGTATATTTGCCAAAACATTATCCACCACCTATAGCACCTTTCTTTAAGGAATGCCACTCTGATAAACCTTCCAACATAGTAAATTCTCCTTAAGATAAACTAAAGGTGTTACTGCTTAATGCTGGGAGTCTTAACAAGAAGCTCCACTCCCTGGAAGCACTCTTCGCCCAAGAGAGTGTTGACATCTGTGCAGTTATTGAGACATGATTTAAAGTTGCAGAAGGCATTCTTGCAGTGCAAGGCTGAAATGCCATTCACACATTTAGACCAGTTACCATAGAAGAATGGCCAAGAGGTGAAGGTGTATCAATCTACATAAAAAGTAAGCACACCTCAAGACTGGTAAAGCAATATGACACTCTTGAGCTACTCCATCTCCAACTAATGTTAGGCAAATACCCATACCATACCTTTACTAGCTATAGGTCCTCTCTGTGACCCAAGATAACCATACCATATACATGAATGTCCTGGAGTCACTCACTATTGAGCCCAATACCATTTTCATGGGTGATTTTAACTATCCCACCATAAACTGGGATGCATACACAACCACTAACATGCAGCCTCAAAGATTCCTGGATTTTGCCAATGCAGACACCCAAAAAAAGCTAGTCTGCACACCTTCTAGGAGTGCAAATATCCTGGATCTGGTATTCACAAATATGAGAGAATGTTGCACACCCCATGGAGTAATGCCTCCAAACTCAAGCAAACCCCAGAACCTTTAAGAACTTTTCCAAGGCTAACTCTCCTTTTAAGTGATGGCATAGCTAAATTCCAAGTCCCCAAACTCATTGAACACTGTGGCCTATATGGAAGTGATTACAGAAACCCCATACACACATATGAAATAATTGCAAAGAAACTGCAGTACCAGACACAAATAAACTTAGCACAAACTCCAAAAATACGCCCCCCCGGTGGACTCCCAGTGTAAATAGGTTGCACAATAAAAGAAAGAAAATCCTGTCCAAAAATAGGAAGGGCTATGCCCAACCATCAAATAACTCCCCCATCAGTCTCAACAAGCAACTCAGGGGACTATTCACGTCCACCAAAGCCAATTTTGAGGGAAAATAGCCTTCCAGGCTAAGGATAACCATAAGGTATTTCTCAGTTATGCATGCAACCTTGAGGGGAACTCCCAATAGTGCAGCAAACTAATAGTAAATGGAACTCCTTATACCAAAGTGGAGGATAGATCAAATTTGCTGACAGATAAATTTATCTTCAGTTTCACCCCCCCCATCATGCCCAGTTACCCCCCCCCCCCAGGAAAATCCCTCTACCATTTTTTCCTCAGCTAGGACTAAAGTACAGGTTCTAACTGCAGTCTCCAAAGCTAGAAACACTGCATCAGTAGTTCCTAGTAATATCCCAGGATGCCTCCTAAATAGCTTGAAACATAACCTGCCAGGCCCACTAGAATCCCTATTCAACCCCAGCTTCTGGACAGGCTTTGTCCCTAGGGAATGGAGAACTGTAACATCCATCTCTGTCACAAAGGGGGACCGTCAATAGACCCAGGGAACTACAGACCCATATGTTTGACTAGTCTTTTATGCAAGACCATGGAAAGTATTATTGTGAACCTGATAAGCAAAGATATAAGAAATCTTCAAGTACTGGATCTAACCCAGTTTGGGTTTGTCAAGGGCAGGTCATGCCTACTAACCATGTTGAACTTCTTGAGAAGGTCACTAGAACCATGAATGAGGGCAAAATGTTGCATACTGCCTATCTTGACCTGAAAAAGGCATTTGACACAATACCTCACTTGGTAGTATAGACAAACTCACAAATTTAGACATAAATTCCAAGGCCACCTGATGGACAGCCAAAAGACTCACTAATAGGACACATGAAGTTAGGGTGGGGAAAACTACCTCCACTAAGAGGCCTGTTACTAGTGGTGTTCCATAGAGCTCGGTATTGGAACCTCTCCTATTTGGAATATACTTCTCTGATGCCAAGGTAAATATAGAGGGTCTTTGGCTAACCAAATTTGCTGACAGCTGCGCAATCAATGAATCCCCCAAAAATGTAGATATCCTCCAGGAGGATCTAACACAAACAAACAACCATTGCCGGAGCCATGGCCTAAAACTCAATGCAAAAAAAATGCATAATTATACCATTTGGGAAGACAACCACCCCTGCAACTTACAAAATTGAAAACATTCCCCTAAGAGTAGAAAAAGTGGTAAGGATCTTGCAAATTCAGGTTGACAGTAAGCTGAACTTTGATCACTACGTGTCCATGGTGGTAAGAAAATCATTCTACATGTCTCAACTTATAAGTAAGGGCATGGCATCCAGATTTAAGCCGATCATATTCTCACTATACTCAGCCCTAATTAGACCTAATTATACCAGTTATTATTTACTATAGTAATATAAGTAAAATGCAGGACTAGATGTCTACATTGTTATTTGACACTACCTAGCACACTGATTAATAGTCAAATACCCAATTTACATAGATAAGGAGTAAACAGCACCAATCACAATAAAAATGCAAACTATGTGTGTACCACTGTTCCAATCACTGTCATTGAATGTGATCTGTTTAAATACTCTTGCATTAATGCCTTCTTTGTAATTTACATGGCTTTTTATATGGAAACTAGAAAAGTATATATGACTTGTTACTTATATGTATAACTTAGATCTGATGAAGCTCTGACAAGGACGAAAATGCTTCTTTTAAGACAGGCAATACCAGCTTGAATCCACCAGAAAATGCATGCTAACACAAAAATTATTTTAGCAACTTTCTAATGTTTCGAAATGTCTAAATGTTTCTAAATGTTACAAAGACAAGTGTCTGGAACGTTTCTCCTCAGGAATCCGCTAAAAATTGTCTCGTTCCAAGTCAGACTTTCCCGATTAACAAATGTTAAATAAATAAATAAATACATAAATAAATTTAAAGAGCAATATTTAAAATATGTCCCTATTTGGGGCCTTTGCCCCTCCCATTATTTTAGGGTTTGCCCATATTTCTTGGCCTAAGAGGTTGAGCGGTGCTTTGTCCTTTGATCAGATTCTATAACCCACTACTGGGAATTTTGCTTTAAATTGCCTTAAACTAAATCACCAGTTATATCTTTGTGCAACTCATGATGGGCTACTAACTTTATATATACATAATTATTTAGCTCCAGTTGATGCCCACTACAATGGTTACTTGCGCAGTACAGTGCTCACCTATTGTAATTATTCCCAGTCTAGATATTTGTCTTTTGCTTTCTCACTGCAAAGGCCAGAAGTAAGATTTTTTTGAGTATCTGCCAAATCTCTCCAAAATGACATTTTAACCTAGTGGGAGGATACACATTTCATGATAATAGACTTGTAAGGGTGGTGTAACCAGAGGTCAGATTTGACTGACTGAGCTTCTCATTGATGTTCATTGATTTTTTCTCTTGTGGTCTAGCCTTTCTTATTTTATTTGTTCAGCTATTCACTGCTCCATTTTACTAAATCATCTTAGTGATTCTTTTCAAATTATTATTCTAGTCTTATATTACCACATCATTTTCTGTTGTGCCAATTCCTCCTTTCTAATTCCTTTTTCTTCTCCCCCTTCCTGATCTCCCTTTTCCCCTCCATAGGATCTGTTCTTTTATTTTATGATTAGGAATTTAGGTTCCCTTTCACTTCCAGTGCATACATTGTCCTATGTAATAAGACTATCAACCACTAATAAACTTCATCTTGCAGTCCTGTGTTTGATTTCCTCAGTTTTAATTTATCTGTTATGTGACTCTAAGAAAGCACTTAACTAGACAGCCGTGCCAATATTGTTAGTAGCCCTCCTGATGTAAAAGAATGAAAAAAATAAAAAAAAATAACAGTTGTTGCTGTGACATAATTACCTTTAAAAGAACAACAAAAATAACATTCTTTGCAGGAGGGACAACCCCCTCTGCACATCCTTTACACCTCAGCAACTCTAAATATATTAACTTCAATGTCACTCAGTTTATAGGGTAAGGAATTAATTCCTTCACCTTGAGGTTCAGCAGCCTTGCAGTTAGTACTAGGGCTTGCTTCAGTATTCATGTGCATATTTATTTATTTGTTTGTTTGTCTGTCTGTCTGTTTACTGGTGTAGAGCACAGATCATAAATGGGAAATTTCAGGCCTAACCCAGGTTGAAGTGTGACAATAATATACAAAGTATACATGTAGAGAGAAAAATAAAGTACACAGTCAGTAGTCAAAGTATCACACAAAACTGGTAAATACTACACCTCTGCTCCTCTCACTAGTAATACCACTGAACCCATAGCCTCACAGTTCAACTCTCATTTTATTTACTCTATCACTTCCCTCTTAGGCAGCAAAAAAAACCTACCACACACTGCC
>NC_056728.1:1747379069-1747424069 GCF_019279795.1 Protopterus annectens | reverse complement strand
TTGTTTCTCAGTATTCTAGCACTGTACCTACTTTCTATTGACACACAGCTGATACATTAATTATGTACATACCTTATACGAAAAGAGAGATGTATGACTGTGGCAGAATGTTTAGCATGTTCTGCTTGATTCATAGATAAATTAAGCTGAAACAGAAGAAACTACTCTTTTGCCCTTTATGGAGTCACAGATCCCTTCAGGGTAATAATGCTTGTAGAATAAATGTGATTAAATCATTCCAAAACAAGAGTTAATTAAAATCAAAATTCCAGTAATGGTGTTTAGTGAAGTGTACCCATATATAAAATGAGAGTAAAGCAAGGAAAATACACATAATCAAATTTTGATCAGATTGTTATAATGATTAACTCAGAAATTGGATATATTGCCAACATGTGATTATGTCTCTTAAAACAACATTTCCCTAATTCTGTGTTGAAGATTTCATGTAACCCTATAACAGAAAGGATATAGGAATAAAATATAAATTGTTTTTTGGGATATATAATGTCAAAACACACAGCTGGGGATTTTTAGAAATGTTGAAGTACTCCAGGAAGTAACTACAGATTGCTGTACAGTATCAAGTTTTAGCAACATTTAGTTAAAAGATGTTTGTGCACATCATAGTCAGAGTAAAAAAAAAGATACTCTATTTGGAAACTAAAAAGGAGGTCAATATATGGTTGTCCGACTGGAAAATTGCAAGTGAATAAGGTATGTAGTTGGGGGGGGGGGGGGTCCTTCCTACCTACTTAAACATCTACCAACCTACTTAGTAGTAGTATCTGAAATAAAAGTAGAATGAAAAAGGGATATGTTTACAGTATACACACACACACACACACACACACACACACACACACACACACACACATCTATATCTATGTCTTTATCTTTATCTGTGTCTAGAGATATAGATATATATATACACATACACACACACACACACATACACACATACACACACACACACACACACACACACACACACACGCACAACACTTTTTTGCAGCATAATAGTTGTTGATAGTGAAGAAAATGATTATTAATACAACAACCCCCATCAGAGCAGCAGTATCCTAGTATGAGCCTGGTTATATAAAGCAGACCTGGATAAAGAAAGCATGTAATTCTGTTCCTAGAAGAGAGAGTATTATCTGTTGGATAATGCCTGAATACTGTAAAACTTTTGACCTGGCCTTACCCCTTTGATGATTTTTGTTAATAAAGCCTAAATTTTTAGATAGTGAAAAGAATAAAAATCTCCAATATGACTGTTATTGGAACATAAAAAAGGCAGGCTTATGTAACAAATTTATGGCATTAAGTAAAATGAAAAGTATTGTAGTTCACCTTGTCTGTGTTATATGTTCTTGGTAGCTGAATATCTTTTATTAAAACATTTTTGTGACACTAGTGGGATATAAGCCTTTTTGTGGCAGAACAGCCTAAAACAGATCAGACCCAGTTACATGGCATTCATACCAGGAGCCTAATTATGTAGACAGGTGAAACCTTACAGTCTGGGATGGCATTCTCTGTGGAAATACAACCAGGGAAGCACAACAAAGAAGGTGGAGGAGGGACCAAGTCCTCCAATGTGTTGTATGATTGTATATACAAGAAGCAGTGGAGATGAAACTTTGGGAACACGGTCTCTAGCACCTATAATACAGGTGACAGGGGATGGTGAAGGCATTACATGCTGATGTGCTGTTCTGCATCAACTATTGCTTCTGCAGATGTAACAGCTCATGAACAGATGGTGGTTAAGTTATCAAAAAATGACTAAAAATGAAATCTGAGATGTTTATTTAAATAGTTTAAATAAGTAATTAATGCATGTCAGTTGCTGCCATATTTCATGCATAGAAGCACAATGTATTTTCTTTTTTTTTTTTTTTTATTTTTTTCCCCTATGACCATTGAGTTTCTTCCAATCAGACTCAGGCTCATTTGATACTGTGTGCTGGCATAGAGGTGAGAGTCATCCAGACTGGCTGTCATCCAGCCAGCCACGGAGGTAATTTTTGTGTTCACTGCTTATACCTCACCATCTACTAGCTGCCAATAACTGGCACCTTCATCCCCCCGGCCATGGGATTGCCTGACTTCCTCCCCAGAATAGGGCCATATGCTGCCCTGCACACTTGCTCCTAAGGCCAGGAACTACATGGCATCTGTACTCCTTGTAGCTTACATCATTCTGGATGTGAGCGGGGGGGGGGGGGTCACCATTGGGTTCTACTATGCCCTCCATGTGATGCATGGAAATACTCTTACAACCACAAACCTCTAGACAGCTGCCCTCACTGACTTGACATAATCAACCCCATGTCATGCTGTTTATGGCCCTTTCCTGAATGCACACCACTGATTGCAGAGAAGCAAGTGGCTGACTGGGGACAATTACTCCCCCTCACCAGGGTTGGAGAGCCAGCACACTGCACTCCCTTCCACATTCCTCTACCCAGTTTTTCCATATAAAACATGGGTTATTGGGATTGTAGTTATCCCTCTACACCACAGAGCCAGGGCAGGCACAGTGCATCGAAGAACCCACTGAACCTGATAAGTATTCCAAAGTTAAATAAACATCATATCAAGAATACACTTGCAAAAGTGGCATGCCATTTTCTGCAAGACTCATACACTTCAAAAGAGATAATGTCATAAAGAACTGTCCTTTGTCAATGGTGGCTTAAACTTGATGTAAAAACTGTTATTAACTTAGGGCAACTATTCGTTGTGGGACAAAAACAGTATGCCTAGATTTTTGCAGGTCTGGGGAAAATAATAGAAAATTTAGGAGTGATTTTTCTTGCCTAAAATGCTAACAATGCTTATTTATATTTGAAAGTGCTTGGAAACACCCGACTTGGTTATATATCGTGGCATAAAGGATGTTAGAAAATTGTCAAAAATGTGAAAATGCTATTTTTTATATGAAAATACTGTGCAATGAAATTATTGACTTCCTTGTAAAGATGTTGTTTTGTTATTAGAAATGCTGGTAAAGATTATGAAATGCTTGTAAGAGATTGTCTCAATTGATGTTTATAGACCATATATTGTGGTACAAAGCTTACAATGCCATTTGTGCCGGTTCGTATGCTCCAGATATTACGGTAGACTATGCTGAAAATGTAGACTGATTTGAAAGATCTGCAATGATGCAGCTGAAAGGAAGAGCTCAGAGCAATATGGGAAAGGCATTTGCCTCTCAGTGAAGAGGTAGAACTATGGCCAGTTGTTAGGACCCTTGATGGCTGCCAGCTGGAGAGTCTGCTGGAAGAGACATCTACCTCTCACTGCAGGGGAAGTACTATGGTCAACACTAGGGACTTTTGGTGATTACCAGCCAGGAGACTGACTGGAAGAAGCATTTGCCTCTTTTTGAGAGAGCAGGATGGAGTATTGTGACAGAGATTAGTGAATCTTTGAGAGTCTGCTGGAAGTGAGCATGGAGCATCAAGAAGATATCTGTGGAGCTATTTGCAGAACTATGTCAAGTTTGCATAAGATTACTTGGAAACTTTGGTGGATGTAAAAACAAAACTTGTTTTTATTCAGGAGAGATGTTTCTGTTGCAGCCTAAGTTTGTTTTCATTTTGCTGTTATGCTTCATTGTGAATACGTGCATTGAACTTGAAATTTTGTCTCCAGTCTGTATATTTTTCATATTATGCTGGTGTCTCTCATCATTATACCAAACTACAGTATAGCTTCATTTCTGCTTTGCAGCCTACAAATGCACCACATTTGCTGTTTAATTTCCCCAACCAAGAAGACAGAGTCCGTGTGAATGTGTGTATGTGCATTTGAACTGCCATCCTATAATTTATCAAAATGAACATGTTTCTGGAAGCTTTGCTGTGGAATAGCATGACACTGATTCATTAAAATCAAAATTCCAGTAAAGGTGTTTAGTGAAGTGTACCCTAAGCTAATGGACTTTCAAGAAGAGAATGAGGTGAGCAACAGTCAGCCTCCAGGAACAGATATATTTACTAGCTACTGTTGGATACTATAACCAAACCCACTGCTACCCCCCCCCCATTCTCTGAGTCTTCTTTGTGACTTCCTAGGTAATAACTGTGTGATAAGGGTTTTCTGTTCACAAAAGAAAGTTCTGGGCTTTCTAAAAGATCCAGACACAAGCAGAAAGGACACTGTTTCAACATTACAAGGTTGGGAGGTTACTCCCCCCACTATGTACTACTTAAAAATAATAGTTTCCCCTCCTAAAAGGAATGTCTGTGTATCCTAACAGACCCAAGCACAATGAACAAGGACACCTCTGCAGTATTACAAGGGTTGGAGGTCATCCTCCTCTCCACACTACACACTGCTTAATGTAATCATTTCCCTTCCCTGAAAGAAATTCCATGAAAATAGTAAAAGAACTGATTAAAGGCAGAAAGAGCACCTCTGCAGCATTAAAAGGATGGGAGTTCACCTCCTCACTGCACACCACTTAAAGAAAGTAAGGGTTTCTCTCCACAAAAGGAATTCCCAAGCATTCTAACAGACCCATACAGATGCAGAAACAGTACCTCTGTAACATTAAAAAGGTTGGAGCTTACTCTGTTATATGTACTGTTTAAAGTAAGCAGAAGGACCTCCTTGGTAGACTGTTTATATGTAGTGTTGCTTGCTGTTCTGCATTGTAGTGATAGCCATTGCTGGCTACATACTGCTGTTATGATGCTAAGCTTGTTGGATTAAAGCAGACTGTATTTTGGACTTAATCTACGGTATTAGTATTCAGGCAATAGTCACAGTACTCATCTGCTGATCTCCTTTCCCCATCCCCAGCACTATTACACTGAACTGCAGCAGTAAAAGACAGGACCATCAGTGTGTAAGGATTACTGCTGTTAACCGTTTTGCTGTCCAAGCAGGGGCTAGGCAGGTTTCTCATACAGGAGCACTCTGATGACCTTACTCCAGCAGAACACATGGCCACTAGCTATAGACTTACCACTTGTTTTCTGAGAGCAAAAAATGGATGTGCTCAGCCAGAACCAACTAATAGGGATCAAACACACATGCTACAAACACAGCTGCACTACAGCTAGTCAGACCTACATTTAATTTACATTTAACCAAATGTTCATTTACAAATATTGTACCATTGCACTAGAACAAGATTCCAGATGGTTTAAGACTCCTAAATTAGCAGCAACTTTTTAGGGAAAAAATGAAAAGTTTGCTGACTGAACAGAATAAATGTAACTGTTTCAGAGACCTAGGCTAACAAAAGCAAATAAATATAACTATGTTAGGGCCCTAGGCTAACTCAACTGTATATACTATTCAAAATCTTTAAGAATTAACTCCATATCTTCCAGGATATCAACAGTATCTGGGATAACTGCGTGCAGATTTAATACATTTATATAGATATATTAACTAATGTTTACTAGGTGTTATGTATGCATAACTGCAGAGTAATTAAGCCAGAGTGGTGCAAGGTACCCTACAATGTATTATGTACAGCATTCTCCACACTGCTATGACTAAAATGTGTTAAAGCATGTTCTAGTGCTCCATCAAAAATATGTTTTTGTCATATGTTCTGTTAAAGCATGACACTATGACATGAATGTGTTATTTAATGTGTGCTTGCTAAATGATGTAAATTGCATTAACATGACATGTATATATAACTGCATGCACAATATAACTTACATACAGTCCTTGTTATATGTTAGATGAAATATATTGTTATAAGTAAATAACTACTTTTCTGGACGTATCATGTCTAATTGGTGCATTCTGTGATTATCACTTACTGCTATCTTACCTTGATCCCCAGATCATGGTTGAAAAGTGTCATCAGTCCACTTCACTTACCTGGTTAACAAATGTAAATACATAAATAAACAAATCACAGTGAGGTATGCCTCACTGCCTTTAAGAGACATGCTACGTAGGACAATTGGACTCAGCGTGACTGGCTCAAGATTTTTTGTACCCCCCTCTCTCTTGGCCATCTGAGGAACTGGTAGGGAAGGGGGGGGTTGAGCATTTGCCTAGGCACTCCCTGAAGGGAGGTGTGGTCCACACAGTAGAATAGCATTCATTTGGAATAGATATAGATGAATGCAAGGGAGGAGAAAAATGATGGGAGGTCATTAAATAAAAAATTCACTGGCATGACTCCCACGGGAGCTCTTATGATTGTAGTCCCCAGTCCGGAGTCAACGAACATCCTGCAGTGGAAGGAGGAGTTGGTAGATCCAGAAATGAATGGGGGCAGTGGGACAGCTGGAAAGTATGAATGAAAAAAGAAACATTTTTATTTCTCAATTATCTGCAGAGGCACTTAAAGCTTACATGACATGAATGATTCAGAATTTTGAATTGTAATAATCTAAAAACAGAACTGCCTTGCAGGGTTGGTATGTGTCCTGTAATACAAGCTATAAAATATCATAACAGGACATTCAGCATATAAAATGTAAGATATTAATGTCTGATTTAAAACATGTTTTAAAATTATGGCTAGAACAAAAAGTAAATAAAAAACAAATTACATACATTTTATCTGCTGTTAAATTCAAAAGGACACTCTCATGTAACTTATGTAAAAGTGCTTTACAGAATAACCCTCAAAGTACTCAACAGGTGATCATGATAACTGAAATATTGCTTGCTAGTGAAGTCTTGTTAATAAATAAGCAAACCAAGCCTGTAACTAGAAATGTGCTAACACGTGCAAACGTACACAAATTATCAGCAAGCGAAATAGTGTGTTTTTAAGTGTAGCAAGAAGGAGCAAATTGTAGTAATGCTGCTGTATCTAACAAAATGTGATATTTAACCTAACTGCTTGCAAGGAAAATGTAAATGTTGCACCTTTCAGAAATCTGATTTTTTAAAAACATGTTTGTAATGAAACTGTTCCACTAGGATGTAATAAAATAACTACTAAAGTAGGACTCGGCCTACTGCTCCTTGCTTCTACTCCCTTAGCTAAATATCAAGTACTGGTGGATGAGAAGGAATGAAAGGAATTATTACATTCCAGGAGAGTGGTCACTCTTATTAAAGGATTATGTCTATAAGCATAAAACCTTTAACAAAAAAAGGGGTAACTGATATATGTTGATGGAGATAAGAAAGATAACCTGTAAACAAAGGCATAGCTGGTTCAACTAGTGCCCTGTGCTGGTCCCACAAACTAGTGCCCCCGGCATACCAAATACAAGACTCTCATAACTGACCCAGCTTTTCAATGGAAGAGCAAAAAAAAAAAAAAAAGTATGCTCTGCTTCTGGCACATCAACCAGGTGGCCAGAAAGATACACACCCTCCCACCTGCCCCAGCTCTTCATTGGAAGAGCAAAAGAAAAAAAGCAAGTGATCAGGTACCTGGGGCTCCTGAAATACGGTTGACAATCAGATCCCATTTCTGCCCCCTGCCCTGACCCTCCTTCCCCTTGTTTTATAAAAAAAAAGAAGAAAAAAAATCTGTTCTTACTTTTAAACTACAGGTTTGACTGCAAATGCAATACTGACTTTTAAAAAATCGTATGCATTAAAGATGAAGTGGGATGGGCTGGCCTGATCGCATGCACTAACACTTTGCACCTGGGACAGTTGGCCCCTTTACCCCGACGTAGCTACACTACTGCCTATAAAA
The DNA here is from genome assembly GCF_019279795.1 of Protopterus annectens. Classification (NCBI taxonomy): domain Eukaryota; kingdom Metazoa; phylum Chordata; order Ceratodontiformes; family Protopteridae; genus Protopterus; species Protopterus annectens. The sequence goes on along the minus strand of NC_056728.1, from coordinate 1,747,416,415 downwards.
CATGCAGAAATTCAGATACTGTTGGGCAAAGAACTGCAAATTGTGCTTTTAGTTCCTAATTTATCACATACTGTTACAACAGGGCTAAACCTCGCTCAGTTTAATGCACTGTTGAAATTGAGGAAGGAAGTAGCACAGCGGCATTCTGTTGTATGAATGTACCCCAAGTAAAATGGTGGGTCAGAAGAACAGCATCACAGTCCTGAATATACTCCTAATGAGAATGGGGGGGGGGGGGCAAGAAAAGCTTGATATTCTAGATACACACTCCTGAGAAAGAAAAGGAATAGGTGTTGAAATTTCAAAATGAACTAGCTTTGGCTAGAAGGGACTGAAGAACTTGAGTGTTTTATCAAAAACCTATTACAGAGTGATACCTGAAAATATCAGATGTTAAGATACTGAAATAAATCACTACTGAAACCGAAAGAAAATGATCCATAGTGCATTGCATTATATGGAACTTTGTCAAGAGATTCCAGCTGCTTAAGTAATGAAGGATGCCTGTGGAGAGACAGAGGGAGAATGACCTCTTGTGATAAACCGAAAAAGAAAAGAAATGGAACCTGAACAGAGTTCTAGGTTTCACTCTGTAAGATCAAAACAGTGGGCTAGACAAATAAAGAGCTCTCAGCAGTTGGCACATAGAGAAATAGAATTTGCTGAGATAAAAGTTAAGAAGTTCTCTTTACCAAAAGCAGAAAAAAAATCTCTCCCAGGAGTTTCCTTTTGTGAACGAAGGAAAAGGAGATGAAAGACCTTATACCAGCATTGTTAGCTGAGGAAGCTATATCCTCTATTCACATCAGGGTAGTGAAGAAAGTGTTCCTGATGTGGAAGATTTGCAGATAAGCCTTGACAATTTTAAGGAAACACAATAGAAGAATGATACATTAAGCAGGGCCAGAGAAAACATAGGCAGGGTTGAAGGACAGACGGGTGACCAGGGGGACCTTCCCATCACATACCCATATTGTGAGCTGAAAAACTACTTACTATATAGGTAAATAGAGAGAAAGAAAGAGGGAAGAGATATTACACCGTCATTTCAAAATTATATTACAACACTAGGCTGAAACTGGTTCAAACCCATATTTTGTGAGGATGCTTGGAAATGGACAAAAAAAAACTAAACTAGAATTCTAGAAAGGGTTTTATTGGTCTGGCATAATGAAAAGCATTGAGAACTTCTGTGTTGCATGTCCAGATAACCAAAAGACTACATCATTAGAACCTATGTTCAGAAGTCTGTTGATACCTATGCCTGTTACTGAGGTCCAATTTAAGCAGATAGACATAGATTCTGTAGCTCCCTTAGTAAAGTCTAATAATGGCTACCAATGCATTTTTGGCTACTTTTCCCCTGCTGCCTGCTGATCATCTGCCCATTGCTGGCCACCCATTCATTTACATCAGTAAGGCAAGGGTCAGCTGGAAGGGGCCATCATTTAGGCAACCATTAGAGGTGATTTAAGTTTTTTTTTTCTATGTCCTACATCCCTTATAAATGCTGAGTTTATAAAGGAAAGGAACATGCATTAGACTGACTATGTTGACCACCCCTCACTTCTTCAAGGGGTGTTGCCACCAAGCAGCCATGTCCCTCCTATGCTTGAGAATGGGTGGTGGTTTCCCACTCTCTACCACAGAAATTGCATCACTTTGTGTACTCACTGGGTGCCTACACCCTACACCCATCCATCCTACCCAGGAGAAGTGGGAGAGCCATGCCTCGTCACTCCACTTCCCCACTCCCTGACTGGCTCCTCCAGTGCTAGGGTCACTATTTGAACACTGGTTCCCTGGATCAAAGTCAGAGCTCTATCCTTCTGTGTTATGAAGCTAAGCTGCTATGAATATATTTTGGTGATTATTAATTATGCTACTAACTTTTCTGAAGCAGTACCACTTTTAAAAATTCAATGCTTAGTGAATAGCCAAAGAGCTAGTGTTATTTTTCTCAAGGGTACAGATACTTAAAAATTACTCACAGACTAGGAAGTTGATTATGTCCAGGGTAAGACACCCACTTTGCTATAGTTTTAAAAGCTTCAGTGTATCGTCCATAAACTGATAGTTTAGTGGACAGCTGTAATAAAGCTCTGAAGTCTATGCCAAAGAAGGACATAGAACAAGATGGTAAGAACTGTGATCGGTTACTTCCCTACATCCTTTTTGCTGTAAGCCAGGTACTCCAAGCTTCCAAAGGATACACCTCAGCTTACGTCTCTATGTAAAGACATCACCAGGGTTTGCTGGACATAGCTAAGGAGACCTGCTAAGGAGAGAAAAACCCATTTAAAAGTGTAATAGCACACTCCACCTACTTGCCAGATATGTTAACAATTACTACGCCAATAGTTAAGCAACATATGAAAAGGGCACTAGAGATGCATAACAGAAAGTGTATAACAAGAATGCCAGACTCATGGGGGACAATGTGTTGGTGTTACTCCCCTCTGTTGAAAATAAATTCCTAGCAAGATGTGAAGGGTAATGTGATGTTGTCAAGAAAATGAATGAAGTGGCCTACAACATGAGACAAACTGGCAAGAGAAGAGAAGAGCAGAGCAGGCAAGGGGCACCCGCACCCCTGTAACCGGCTGGCTGGGAGATTCATTTTCTTTTAATTAAAAAAAAAAAAATATATATATATATATATATATATATATATATATATATATATATATATATATTTTTTTTTTTTAAGGGTGTACTTCTTTAAGAATGCCCTTCTTGTCCAATCGCACAGATGGAACAGGTGTTTGCGACCTGTTTTTGTCTTCTCCGTCTGTGCGACCAGTGGTTTACATCTTCATCTTTCACAGAATTTGAATTGCAGAAGACGTTTGGACTACGGATGAATGTACAGGTGAGAGGTAGGTGTGTGCAAGTGTGTTTTAACTGTTTAAGAGGGGTGTGTGTGTGTGTGTGTGTGTGTGTGTGTGTGTGTGTGTGTGTGTGTAAGAAATAGGTAGGTAGGTGTGTGTGGATGTAAGAAGTAGGTAGGTAGGAGTGTGTGTGCATGTATGTAAGAAGTAGGAAGGTAAAGGTAGGTCTGTGTGTGTGTGTGTCTGTAAGAGGGAGGTATGGGTGCAGGTTTATCAAATAAATGTATTAAAACACTGGAAGGAAGCTGAAACTTCAGCCAGTCTTGAGCTGAGATAGATGCCAGTAGGGAGGCACCATGGTATTCTATCCTTGCTGTTCAAACAGACAAATTTTGTCTGAGGCCTAGAAGCAAGAAGTGAAAGAGTTTTTACTAAGAACTAAAGAGCTGTGTTTTTTTTTTCTCAGTCACCTTGTAGAACAAATTTAGTTCAGCATTATATAAAAAGTGCTCTAGAGAGAAGGTGAACCTGAAGCCATAAAGAGTACCAGATTCTCAGAGAAAAGCAATAAATGAGGACATGAGAAATATGGTTAAAGTTGAAATTATTGAAGAGTCCTAGAGTGAATGGAGGAGCCCAGTTTCCATGGTTGCTAAGCTGGATGGCTGCATAAGATTTTGTAATGATTTCCAGAAAGTGAGTGAGCTATCCATGGTTGACATTTATCTAATGTTTGATTAGCTCACAGAGAGATTATACAAAAGAAGGCTTTTGACCACCTTGCATTTGACTAAGTAATACTAGCAGGTTATCCTTACAACTGAATCCAAAGAGAAGACAGCATTCTGTTACAGTGAAGGCCTTTTCCATTATACCTTCTTAGCCTTTGGACTTCACAGAGTTCATGGCACTTTTCAAAGTCTTGGGAATAATTTCTGAAACCTACAAAGTAGGATGAAGGGAAAATAAGTGGCAAATGAAACAAATCAAAACAAAAAGCCACTTGCTGTACTGAGATTGGAATGAATGAATGTGAGCAATTAAAGCATGACATAAGTTAATTCAGTCACTTTTCATCCAAAGGACTTCATCAGAAAAAAATTTGCATTCAACTACAAAGTTTTTATATGAAAAACATAATAGGATGATAGAATAATTGAATCACAATTCAAATTTTTAAAGACACAAACTGTTAAAAACACAGAAAAAATACAGGAAAAAGTAATTGTCCCCACAATAACATTATATAAGTTTTCTAACTTTCATCCTTCTATCCTTAAGAAAGCACTTAATATTAATCACCTCAATTAAACCAGGTTCTTGGTCAGCTTGTAGCTTGATCTGCCACATAGTTTATTTTTCTTTATAAAGTTCTTATGCACCCCCTTTATCTACTTGTACTTGTTCAACACACAAAAAAGGAATTTACTATAATTCTTATATGCAATATTGTGTTTGTACAAAGCATTATCAGGATTCTTAGTTTTTAAAGCATAAATATGCTCCTTTATCCTTTTATTGAAGGCTCTTGAAGTCATACCTATGTAAAAGGCTTCACATCCAATGCATACACTGATATAAACAAGTCCAGTTGAAGTCAAATAAACCTCACACTGGCTTTCAGTACAAGTACAATGTTACCATTGTAGCAATATAATATAACTACCCTCATGTATATATCTGCAGGCAGTGCAGAACAAACACTCGTAGGTACCTTTCGGTCTATCAGTAAGGGCAGGTTTAACCAGAGTACTATCCTGATGTAATAAAGTCTTTAAACTAAAATTCTTTTTGCAAACAAACAAAGGTTTTTCCCCCACAGCCTTCCATAAATCTACATTCCTGTTTATAATCCACCAGTTGTCCCGGATTATCTTTCTGATAGCAATATTGTGGCCATGGTGGTGTAACGGTTAGTGTTGTTGCCTCACAGTAAGAGGTTTACCGGTTCGATTCTCAGCTGGAGTACTTTCGGTGTAGAGTCCGCATGTCTTTCCTGTGTGGTCATGTGGGTTTCCTCCCACATCCAAAGTAGGAAGACTGGACACTCTAAACTGGCTGTATGTGTGTGTGTGAGTGAATGGTACAGATGAACTACCACTGCAGGTCTAGCCACCCATCTGTGTAAACCTTGGCTCAAGATGATTGTCACTGTTGTAGTGACACACTAACCCCATGTGCAAAAAGGGGTTGAGGATGGATGGATGAAGAGGTTGATGTAAAATAGAAGCAAAAAGAAGCTGTCTTGCTTTTAACCTCAGCTGCACTAGCAGCTAATACAGAATCATCATAACCTTTAGTCAGGAACAGGGAAATAATACATTTAATTTCTTTGTCAAATGTATCTTCATCAGTCGTTAGCCTGGAGTCTCGAATAAACTGTCCATGGGGTATATTGTTCTTTATAAACTTAGGATGATTGCTGTTCTGGTGCAGGTCACAGTTGAAAAACATATTTCTTCTAAATATACTGCTTCCAAAAGACCTTCACTTAACATCCCATTTTAACAGAATATCCAAGAAATGTGCCTCCAATGTACCTCCAACCCCACAGTGGAGGAAGTGAATTTTAAAAAACTTGTAGTATTATTCGATTCATACACGATTGTTTCACAGTCTAGGTTGTCTCATTCTATATTAAAAAATAAATCATCCATGTGACGCTTGAAAAACACAATTTGTTTTGTAGCTAGCAATAGTGTGGAGTATTTCGCTCTCTCACCAACCTAAAACTAAATTAGCAAAGGCAGGTACAGCCGTAGAATCCATTGCAGTGCCATTTACCAAAAATAATTGTTTTCAAGTAGTATTTCTAAGAGGGAACAAATAACATTCACTTTATCAGTGAAAAAAAAAAGATTTAGAAGACAAATACAGTCTGATATATTCAACTCCTATGTCCCATGGTATGCTAGTAAAAGGGGGAACAATATCTACAGTGAACATAACCAAATTTTTTTCTTCATACATAAAATTGTTGTTCAATTTCCTAATGTATTTTAGAAAATCCCAGGAATCATGTAGATAAGATTTAAACTAACAACCAGGGGGTTAAGAACAGAGTCCATACCTCTCAACTGTATAGATTTTCTCAGAATGTCCAGATTTAGGCCTCATATTCGTGGTCCATTTCTCATAAAATTGTGGTTTTCTGGCAAATCACTGGCAAATTTTTGAGGGTTGAAGACAGAAAATAATGACAGACATTTGAGTTTCAACTTCATGGCCTTCAGAAAATTCATGCTAATGCAAAACCTGTTACTCTATCAATTTTATAAGTTTGTAAGAGCAATATTTAAAAAGTGTCTCTATTTTGGGGCCTTTGTCCTCCCATTATTGATGGCTTTGTCCAAATTTCTTGCTCTAAGAGTTTGAGAGGTATGACAGAGTCTATATACAAAGATATTCCCTCTGTCACACAGCAAGGAACTGAAACAATAGGTCTAAAAGGGGGGTTCTTTTCACCCTAGTGAATTTTATGAATACCAAAGAGAACCCCAATTCTGAGATTCTCAACAGCCAGAAAATTGTACAAGGAAGTATCTATCTGGCAGTTCATCAATAAATCATATAAGAAGGCTTTACTGTATTTATAACTGCAAAAAATACAGTCCAAGATGACAATTCTATACTTTTTAACATTTGCAAACATAGATTTTAATAGCCTTAAAATAATCTAGCTGGTTCATGATTACTAACTCCTCCTTATCTGCTTTCATGGTACGCAGATGGGTCATTTCTTTAAGCCGCTTTAAAGCCAACCTATTCTCACTGTTTAAAAAAAAAAGCAATTATTGCATGTTTTATTTGTTTTCTTTTGTAACAATGCCTTGATATTAAGAAACAAAATTCAGATGGTGAAAACAAAACTCCAAAACCAAAAATCCAATAAGAGAAGCAGAGAAACGGTAGATGTATTTCCTTCTGGCCAAAGTTTATTCAAAAACACGTTGCACTCAATAAAAAATAACACTCGTTGTACAAGTTCTATTTTGAACAATATATAAGCATATGAACTCAGACTTCATCAGATGAACCTTTGCTTAAATTCCATTCCTTTTATAGTCTAGCTAATGACTTTAATTAATAAATACAGTTTCAATTAATTGACAATTTGGAAAGCTTTGACCCAGCTAAAACTCCGAGTGTACTAAGGGACTCAACTGAAACTGGTGAAAATATTTTTCCAGGAGATTAAAGACTGACTATGATTTAAATTTGTATTTAAAAGCAATAGTAATGAGAAAAATGTGCAAATAAATAATAACACATATAGGGAGAATTTAAACTCCCTTTCAAAGTTAATGAACAAACATAGAGTGTTAAGTATTGAAAATACTTACTTAACAGAATGTATTTCAAAGGGCTGCATGTATATAAATTTCCAAATAATGTTGTACCAGGTTCCTTATTTCATAAGGAACTCATAGAGGTTTTTAATAAATGTGGTATTGATGTACTAAAATTGATAGTAAGGGAAAATACAAGAGTACAGGAAGATTTACAGAAAGAAATAGAAATTCTGGACCAATGTATTAAGAATGATTAATGTATTAAGAATAAGAGGAAAAAGAAAAATATTTTAACATTAGAAAAGATATAGATAGAGAAATAGAAGGTTTAATACAAAGGAAAATAAAGAAAATGGACCGTGACATATATGAATATAAATATAATTTGAGTTAAAGTGTATTATAAGAGAGATGAGAAAATGGGACCCCTTGAAATAGATGATGAAATTAATCCATTAGAAGAAGTTTATGATTATGAGGATGATTTTCCCCCCTTAAGGAGGTCAGAAAGGTTAATGAACAAACAGGGGAACAGACAAACAAATTTTCAATGGAGAAGTACTAGTAGCACCTATCCTTCCTGAAACTTTAGAAATCATGAATGTGGGTAACAAATGGTCTTTCAACAACTTCACCATCTATAATTTTAGTCATTTGGTTTTAAAAGAAGGACATTTCAGACTTTTATCCAAAGGGTTAAAGTTTATACCCTACACTAAGGGGGATTTGGCAAAATCCATCCTAGACATTAGGTTGTTTTTAAGGGACATTAGGTTGTTTTTAAGGAAAATAAATTTGAAAATATTATTCTCTAGTAATAATAAAACTACCTATAATCCACCAATACACCCCCAACTAAAGAATCTAGAGAAAATAATTGAAAAAGAAATCAGAAAAGGAAAAGACAATATTAAATACTCTAACAATCTAGGGACAGAAGAAAAGCAGTTACTATATGAAATGAGAAATGACCCCAATTTAAGAGTAATGAAACCAGATAAAGGGGGTGGGTGGTCATTATGGATAAAATTGAATACGTCAGTAGAATGTATAGCATTCTTTGGGACAATAAAAAATATGAATCAGTCTCTAAAAATTAAATTAACATCGCCTACAACAAAATAGATGTAAATTTAAAAGATATGTTATATGAGGGGCTTATAGACCAAGAAACCCACTTATTTTTGAAGGTGGAGAAACCAAAAATACCTTCAATTTTTGGAATTCCAAAAATTCACAGAAATGAGCTAGACCCCCCCATTAAGACCAATAGTTTCAGCTGATGGATCAAAAACCCATCCACTAGCTAAATTTATAGACAATAAAGTTAAAAAATTATGGTTAGAAAAAGAACAAATTTTAAAAGATTCATGGGATTTATTGAAAGTCATTTCTAAAGTAAAAAGTTTGGACAACATTCTATTTGTCACTATAGATGTAATTGATCTATTTTCATCTATCCCATATATTGAAGGTACAGAAATGTTTGAGGAAATATTGTACGAAATGAAATTTTAACTAATAATGAAAAACAGGTGAATGTATGGTTAATGGAAATGGTGTTAAAGAATAATTTTCTATATTTTAATGGAGAATTTTAAATGGGAAGATAAATATATAATAAATTCCCAATTTAATTCCAGATTTCTGGATGATATAGTCCTATTTTGGACAGGTGGGCATGAAAAGCTTAATGAATTTATGATTTACCTTAACAAAACTACTAAATTTTTGAAATTTACACACACAGTATCAAAAAATGTATTACAATATTTAGATTTGGAAATTTATAAATAGGGAGAAGGTTTAGAAACAAAAGTATATAGAAAACCTACATACTGTAACATGTTTCCACTACAAAGGAATATTATAAAGGGACAATTTATGAGGACAAGTTCCCAGAAAGATTTCCTTAAAGAATGTGATTTATTAGAAAAAATGTTTAAAGATCGAGGATATCCATTAAAACTTATTCAGGAAATAAGGAAAGAAATAGAAAAAATAAGTACATCCCAATTGTAAAAATCACCGACCAAGATAAAGGACAAACTAAAGATAAAGGTGATAATCAAGAGAATTTCCAACTAGCCGTATAATGCAATGAATAATAACATCAGAAAAATATTTTTTAAAGAATGGGGTAGATTTACAAGCATAACTGATATAGAAAAGTGTACAAAAGCCCAAAAGTTATAAGAGAGATTTCAGTAAAAAAGCATAAAAAAGCGCCCAAAATATAAGAAACATTTTAGAAAGTAGGAACATCATGGCTCACAAGAGGTAAAACATTTCAAATACCAATAGGTTATATATTACAAGCAGGGATAGACTGATTACCAATAATAAAATTATTACAATTGTGAGTCTATGGACCTGTGTGACCTGCAACTCCTTCTATATAAAAAAAAAGAAAAAAACTTAAAAAGAAGGATAAATGATATTAAGAATAGTAAGGACAAGCCTTATTTAAACATAACTATATTTATTGAAGGGACTTTTAAAAGTGTGTTTTATAAAAAAAAAAAAAAAAAATGTATTACATAAAAAAAAAAAAATCTTTTTCTAGAGATTTTTTTTTTTTTTTTAATCAGGGTCTACATGACAATAACATGAATTTCCACTAGATGGCAGTAGGATACTATGGAATAATAAATGAATTTATGTATTTTTTATGTAAAGGAATTTAGAAAAATATTTAAATTGAAAACTGTATTTATTATTATAATTAAAGTCATAGACTATAAAAGGAAAAGGAATGGATAAAAGGTTCATTCCATGATCTGAGTTCTGACTTCAGCAGAAAAAACAAGTGGTTAATAGTATGCTTATGCTTATATATTGTTCAAAATAGAACTTGTACAACAAGTGTTATTTTTTATTGAGTGCAACGTGTTTTTGAATGCCTTGATATTCCCACGGCAATTTTCAAATATTTTAAGTGTATTATTAAGCTTAGAATTAAAAGTGGATGGTTTACAATCATAGGATCATAAGAGGTTACTAGGCTGATGGCTCCGGGGCCCTTACAGGTCTAGCCAAGAGGTTATGCCCAAAAAAAAGAACCCTCAGTCAACACTTGTCACCCCTGTCAATGACGGACAAAGGTGGAACCCCTGGGACAAATTTGTGGTTTCCCATCCACTCATCAAGGTTGCACTTGAAAAGGGTCAGTGAGGTACTCCGTTTGACATGTATGGGAAGTCTATTCCAGAGACGGGGCAGCCTCTGGGAGACAAAAATGTCTCCCCAGCAGGATTTGTTAATGTCACATATTAGATTTAGGCATATCGAGTGGGTAATGCACAAAGAGTTAGACTTACGGATATGGAGGATCTCTAGTAGAGCAGGGTCTGATATCACCTTGTAGGTGAGACACAGTTCATCTCTGAGCAATCTATATGATACTGAGTAGAGTGATAGTGATTTGATAACAACAAGATAAAACTTTCATTTGAGCAGCAGTAAAAACAGTATCAGACAAACTGAATACTTTACAACCTAATATATTCAGTCCATTAATTTCACAATCTAGTCCTTCTTTTGTTAATTCTTGCTATGTGTTACACTTAATTGCTCACATTCATTCCTTCCAGTCTCAGTATAACAATTAGCTTTTTTTTTATTTTAATTTCTAAAACCTCATGCCTGGTACTCATCTGTTCAATCGAAGATGTGGCAATTTATTCAGAAGACTGAGAGTCATGTTTAGCTAACTTGTACTAGAATTTTTAAGGCAGACAGGAGTCAAACCTAAGCTGTGTATGATGGATGACATATGTTCAAGATATGTGACTGGGAGGGGGTTAATTAAACTTGCTTCCAACAGACAGGGCAGAAACTGTCAAGAACTGGCTGGCCTGTATAACAATTGCCAAATGTCAACTGAAGGCACTGCAAGAGCTATCAGGTGAGTATAGCAAGTCCATAGCTAACTTTGATACTACAGACTGTTCTCTAACAGACCATAAAAAAGGTAAGCCCTCCATTCAGGTAAGGTGGACTGGAGCAGTGAATGAAGCTTTTAATTAACTGAAAAACATTTTATATTCAGAAACAATAATAGTTGCTCCTCGGTTCAAATATTCATCATATATATATATATATATATATATATATATATATATATATATATATATATATATATAGGGAGAGAAAGAGAGATGCTTATGAATTAGGGTTAGGGGATATACGTTCTCCAGAAGTAAATGGTAAAGATACGTTCTCCAGAAGTAAGTGGTAAAGAACTCTCAGTCTCTGTCATTCACTGATCATGCACCCCTGAAATAGTTACCCAGATAGAAAGAAGTCAACAACAAATGAGGCTGAGAAACTTTGTCAGTGAACCCTTCCAACTTTTCAGTTATACACAGGTTGAGTCATAGGAATACCAATGCAGATTGGTTATTGAAGGCCCATGCCCAAGTGGAGACATAATAGGATGTCTTTTGCTGGAAGGTCACTGTAGCACAGCAGATGTTTGAAAGTTATTATAGGGGTATGTAAATGTTATTTTTTGGATACAAAACGCCATCTTTTCGGTGAAAATGTTTTTTTTATTTTTGTGAAAATGTTGTTTTGTCAACAGAAATGCTTCTGAAGGCAATGTAATTGTGGTAATGGATTGTCTGAAATGGTGTTTATACATTATATAATATAGTTATAAAAATTATAGTGCTATTGGAGCTGGGATATATACAACAGGCACCATGCAAAAGATGCAGAAAGTAGAGAGTGATTTGAAACATGTGTAGTGATGCAGTTAAAGGGAGGAGCTTAAAACAACAAGGCAGATGCGTTGTTTCTCAATGGAGAGGGAATATTAATGGCAAGACTTGGGACTCTTGAAAGTACTCTGCCAAAAAGTTTAGTGGTAGAGAACTTGGAGCAACAAGAAGACACCTGTAGATCCATTTGGAGGATTACCTGTAGGTTGCTGAGATCATGGTTGACCTTACACATAGGCAAACTAGGAGGATGCCTAAGGCACTGCTTTTACTACTCTGTAGGGGCACTTTAATGGCATTTATTTATTTATTTAAAGTACTGAACTACAAAGATAAATAAATACACAGCATGCAGCACCACTATTCATAAATATGGCAGCTGCAGCGCCCTAGGGAGAAAGTGTTGTAGATATGGCCATTGAGTTGGCCGACCTGCTGCAGACAATGAATCAAGTCAGTTGTGAGTGAGACAAAGCAAGAAGTCAACAAATTTGGAACTGTCTGCAGTGCAAAGAGAAAGCTAAGCTATAGTTGCCAGCATGCAAGCAGATGTATTGGATCACCTGTCTCTGATTTTGCAGAATGTCTCTGATTTTGTCTGGTAAGCTTACCTTCCTTGTATTTTATAATTTACTAATTTCCTGGTAAATCACTAAGGATTACTGTCAGTCAAAAATGCCAGACATTGGAGTTCCATGCTTCTTATTTCTCAGAAAATGTTGCTGATGCAAAACTCATTGCTCTATTGACTAAGCGAATTAAAGTAGTGTAGAAAAAATGCTGGTCTGTTTGTAAGGGATAAGATGAATGGCTGTTCTTTGCTCATTAGTCTGGCCTTGCTGGATTACTTTAATTTGTGTGAAGCAACCTAGAATACTTTAATGTGTGGCTACTTTTTCTATAAAACTAATTTAAAATGCAATACAGTGCCATCATTTTAATTACAATTAGATGTCTGAGCTGCACACAGAATCAGCTATATCTGCTATCTGTACAAAGTAACTGACTCTCTTATTTTGCCAGTATAAATAGTTACTATATGGCTTTGCAGGAATGGTGTGCATTTGTATGCAATTTGTGTGAAGCAACTATGGCTACTTTTTCCATAGAAAAAAGGTAAAACACAACACATCATCATATTTTTATTACAGTCAGGTATCTGAAATCCATACAGAACATGTAGATACATTTTCCATCAAACAAAGCTGAAATACAATATACGGCCATCATTTTTTACAATCAGATGTTTGAACGGCACAGAGAAGTAGTTATAACTGCTGGGCGGGGTAATAGGAGCTATCTGATGAAAGTAACTTATCCTCTTGTTTGCTCAGCTTAAACAGTCACTACCTGGCTGTGCATGACTGCTCTGCACTTGTGTTAAGTAAGATGGGCTATCTAACTGGATTTCTGAGATCTGTACAAAGTAACGATAACTGCTGGGGCTGTCTCTGGAGGAAAATGACTGGCTACCTGCTGTTGCTTGTTCATTATTCTAACTTTGCAAGACTAATGTTATTTATGTGAAGCAACTTGGACTACTTTAATGTGTGGCAACTGTATGTGTGGTGAGATAAAATACATTACATAGCCATCCTCTTTTACCACAATCAGATGTCTGAACTGCACACATAAGTGGTTATAACTGTTGTGTGGGGGTGGGTGTTGTATGAAAGAAAGTAACTAAACCTCTTGTCATTTCCTTAGCTTAAATAGTAATCTTTCACAAAATAAGTCACAAAATGAATCACAGGAGATCTAGACCCACAGAGGTTTTAGAGGCTTGGTGGCCCCATACCCCAGGGATAGGTAGTTGTTGACACAGACCTAGAAGTTGCCCTTGCCCTAAACCCCACCTAGTTTAAAACTAGCCCTGCTTAGATGTGTGTGTGTGTGTGTGTGTGTGTGTGTGTGTGTGTGTGTGTGTGTGTGTGTGTGTGTGTGTGTGTGTGTGTGTGTGTGTGTGTGTGTGTGTGTGTGTGTGTGTGCAGAAGGTCACTGCAGCTTGTTTGGGGGCTGCGGAAAATGTCATTATTTCTTTTATTTTCCTTCCAGACCTTAGAGATGTGCACAGGCCATTATAGATTGTGTTGGGCTGGGACAGTTTGGTCAACATTTATTTACATTTCCTCACAAACTTCAGAGATGTGTACAGAGAGTCACTATTACTTGTGTAGCAGCAGTACATTGTCTAGGAGTAACAAGTTGGAAATATTAATATGATCATTTTTTTTCACTTTCCTCACAATTAAACATCAGGTACATATACAGGTGGCTATTTCTAGGGGGGAGGGGCAGTAAGGAGTCATGCTGTTTATATATATTTGACAGCAGCAGCAGGCTGAAATATCTGTTTTATTTGTTTTTTACATCTCAATCTGACATCACGGGGGGACACAGATGGTGGCTGTCTTTTGGTCTTTAGCAGTTAGGACCATACCTCTCAACCTCTTAGAGCAAGAACTCTGGACAAAGCCATAAATAATGGGGGGACAAAGGCCCAAAAATAGGGACACATTTTAAATATTGCACATACAAACTCGAAAAGTGGATAGAATAACAGATTTTGCAATAGCATAGATTTCCTGAAGGGTATGAAGTCTGAAACTGAAATTCTGTCATTATTTTCTGACTTAAACCCTGACAGTGATTTGCCATTGATTTGCTAGAAAACCACAAGCATATGAGATATGAACCAAAAGTATGAGGCAACAATCTATACGTTTTTCAAAAATCTGTACAGTTGAGAGGTATGGTTAGGAGTGAGGATGCATGCTGCATATATGTATGACAGCAGCAACCTGAAATATCTAACTGTGGCCATTTATGCCATCACTTTTATCCCAATTTAACACCAAAGGGATGGCTATGGGGGAAAGGAGACAGGTATTATTCCCAGATATAAGTTATGTCACAACTATTTGTCTTCTCAGTTTATTGTGAACTACTATTTTGTTAGCTTTGAGCATTAAGCCTTGGATACATTTCTACCTCGATATAATAAAAAAAGAATATGACTGAATTTCCTTCCTCACACTTTTGGTTCAGGCCATAATTGGATCAAAAGGTTGGTAGAAAGGTCTGAAATGTACATTATAGCATGTAGAAACCATGACTTCTGGGGACTTAGTGGGCCTTAGACCACCAGCTTAATTCATTTATTTCCACCACAGTTATTACAGTGCAGCCCTAGTCATTTAGGATGTGTTGAAAGGATTTTTGTTCTGGACACCATTGAATGAAAAGGCTGTTTAACAAAACTCTAAAATGCAATGTATAGCATCTAAAATCCCCATGATGTCTGGGTACCTAGGGTTATCTAGACCCTCAGCAGCTATTTCCTCCACAGATATCATAACGCAGCCTTGCCTAGTTAGAATATGTTGAATGACCAAATGTAGGAAAAAATGGAAAAAATAAGGCAAACTAGGAGAAAAGGAAGAAAAAAAGTAATCTGGATGGTGTGGAGAGGTCAGGATGGAGCGGTCCAGGTGTGCATTGAGTGACGTGAGTGGGAAGTGGGCAGATGGGGGGAGATATGGAGCCCTTATTCTAAGGTGCCAGTTCTAAGGTGCCAGTTCTACTAAGGTTGTCCCTGATTGAGATTATATGAAGTCATACATAATACAATAAATACATATAATATATATATATATATATATATATATATATATATATATATATATATATATATATATATATAAAACATTACTTGCCAATCCAAGCAAATGTTGATGTGCCTAATGCCAACACAGTTAGGTCAGCAAAAATGCATTGCAGAGGGGCATACACACACACACACACACACACACACACACACACACACATATATATATATATATATATATATATATATATATATATATATATATATATATGTGTGTGTGTGTGTGTGTGTGTGTGTGTGTGTGTGTGTGTGTGTGTGTGTGTGTATGTGTGTGTGCACGCGCGTGTGTGGATCTAAGTCAGATGATTGACTTTTCAGAAACTCAAAAATTTGAAATTCATATCGATGAGACCATATGATCAAATTTCCAAAAACTCAAACATCAAAAAAACCCACAAAAATTTATCTTTTTTACATTTTTGTAGGGAGCAAGCCCTCCTGCACTCCCCATGTAGGGGACTACGGCCCTCATACCTTCTGCATATTATATATACCAACTCCGAGATCACACTACATTGAGGAAAATGGAAAATTTACCAATCCTCACTGTATCATGATCTCCATTCAAAAGCTTCGAGTTTTCAAAAATTTGATTATATCGTCTCGACGATATAAATTTCGAGTTTTTGAAAACTCGATCAACTGATAGGGATCCTGTTACTAAAAGGCTATATCAGCTGAAAACCTATGTAGATTGTAACACCAAAAATATTATTTATGTAGCTAACTGCACCCTCTGTAATGGATTTTATGTTGGTAAGACTAATTGGCAGTTCAGAGACAGAACTCTATGTCACCTCAGTGGCATTAGACTAGGAAAGGACACCAGCGTTTTGTCTAAACATATTCAAGAAAATGCACAACACAAGTTTTATATTTATGGCACTAGAATTAGTACATGATAATCTTTGGGGTGCTGATTTATATAATAAAACAGAGGTTTTGGATAGCCAATGGATTACTGATTTGCAGGCTGATCGGCTCCTTGGATTGAATGGGATGATTCCCTTGAAACCACTGTTGGAAGGAAGGAAACTTCCTAGATAAAATTTTAATTTTAATCGGTTGCTTTTTGCTTCAAAGGGGAGGAGCACTGGCAGTAATGCAGTATTTGATGAAAGGGAGGAGACTTCCAAGATGAATTTTAACTGGTTGTTCTTTGCTTTAAAGGGGAGGAGTACTGACAGTAATGCAGGATCTGATGAAGGCTCTATGAGTTGAAAACACTTATCCCTGTTTTTATGCCTGTGCTGTTTTTATGCCATTTTATTGTTTTATTAGTTAATTAATATTTCTCCATGGTGGCCTAGCTCTGCTTGTTTTCTAAAAATACATAAGAGCTTAAAAGCACTGGTTAACTGCTCAAAACAGCAGCCATCAGAATATAACAAAACAAATGCATCTTTAACCAAAGATAAAAGACACTGAAGTAGTAATCAACAAACCCATTACAAAACTCCTACCTAACACTCAATGAAGTAAACAAAACCCCCAAAAACTTTGCAATACCTTTTTTGAGACAAGCACCTCCCATTTGGAGAACTATGTCCCCAAACACCCTTGCTACAAAGCTTCTATAAACAACAAAATATACAGAATAAACATTTAATCTTCCTCTAGTCTCAAAAATGTGCGATTGTATACCAGTCTCTCTCGCACTTCCTGCATTTCATCGAATGTCTGTTTGGTTGACAAGTGCTAGGGGTGGTGCTTAATAATGAAGGTACAGATAGCCAAATGGTCAAAATGTTGAGGGAATGTTCCATCAAAAGATGTGAATGGCATTATAGAGGGTGACAGCATTTGTGCATGTGTGTGAGAGTCAGATTAGGGTTGGGAATAGGTAAGGAGATATGTTTTGTATAGGTTCATAGGTTCATAGGTTGATACTAGGCTATCTGCCCTAGGGCATTTACAAGCCTAGCCAGAGTGTGTTTGGCTTTCACCACCCTTCTTAGATTAGTTGACTGCTTCTGTATAGTAGGTCACTGAAGATAACCCATTTAAAGTTAGTTTACCATGCCTCTGTCTAGCAGTGACACAGAAGAGATCCCAGGGGTAAATTTACGATCTCCCATCCAAATGTCAAGATTCTTCTTGAAGAGGGTCATTGAGTGGCTCTGTCTGACATGGATTGGGATTTTGTTCCAGAGTGAGGGGAGCCTCTGGGATATGAATCTGTCCCTCCAGCATGTTCTATTTATTTATGTGCTGAGGTTTAAGTCACTGGAGCGTGTAGTTCTGATGGATTTGGATTTCTTGAGGTGGAGCATGTCCATTAATTCTGGGTTGGACATGGCTTTATACGTCAGGCACAGATCACCTCTGAGTAGGCGGTAAGCAACTGAGTAGAGCTGGAGTTTCTTTAGCCTAACTGTATAGGGCATCTGTTTGAGTCCCTTGATCCTCTTGGTGAGGTACTTTTGGGGTCTTTCTAGTTGTAGCAGGTGTCGGGTAAGGTACATCCCAAATGGGGCATTGTATTCAATTATGGGCCTGATGAGTGATGAGTAGAGGGGCACAATGACCTCTCTTGATCTAGATGTGAACCCCTTTGTGATAAGGTGGGCTATATAGAATGTCTTTCTAACCACTATGGCAATGTGATTGTCAAAGGAGAGATTGCAATCTACTTGGGTCCTCAAATCCCTAATTACTTCTTCCGTACTTAATGGATTACCACCTATGTGGTAATTTGTGGGCACTTTGTTTTTCCCAAAGGTGATGACTATGCACTTTTTGGCATTTAGCTTTAGGCCATGGCTCTGGCACCAGTTATCCATCTCTGTGAGACCTTTTTGGAGGATGCTTGTGTCAGCCGGTGAGTCGATTATGGCCCTCAGTTTGCAGTCATCTGCAAACTTTGTCAGTCATAGTCCTCCTGTGTTAGCCTGTACCTCAGTGTACCTCAGAGAAATATATACCGAACAAGAGAGGTCCCAGGACTGAGCCTTGTGGGACGCCACTTGTAACTGGTTTAGAGTCTGACATGGCACCTGCAATTCTGACCATGTGGGTTCTATCCCTAAGCCAGTTTGCAACCCATCTTGTGACATAGGGGTTGATATTTAAGATGGTGAGCTTATTTATGATGCCCGAGTGAGGTATTGTGTCGAAGGCTTTTTCAAGGTCAAGGTAGGCTGTGTGAACTACCTTCCCTTCGTCTATGGCCTTGGTGACTGTTTCAAAGAAATTGACCAGGTTCAAGAGGCAAGATCTGCCCTTAACAAAGCCGAATTGGGTAGGATCCAGGTTCCCAATGTCTTTGTTTATGAGTTCCATGATGATACGCTCCATAGCTTTGCAGACCAGGCTAGTTAGGCTTATAGGGCGATAGTTCCTGGGGTCCGTTGTGGCACCACCTTTATGGAGTGGGACCACTGTTGCTGTATGCCATTCTTTGGGTACATATCCTGTTGTAAGGCTGAGACTGAACAGTGATTTTAAGTGAGGGTTCAGTTCTTCTTGGAGTTCATGTAAAACGCAGCCCAGGACACCGTCCGGTCCCATTGATGCTGTGTTTTTTTGCTTTGGAGAGGGCAGCTCTCACCTGTGCATCTGTGATGTCAGGGAGGCTACACTCTGTTGGGATAGTCATTTGCTCATTTGGGGAGTTTGCACTGAACCTGTCTGCCAGGATGTTGGCAATGTCTGTGGGTTCAGTGTATTTTTTTGTCATTTTGCACTAACTCAGAGCATATCTGGGGGTTTCCACCCAGGTTTCTGACATAACTAAAGAAAGCCTTGTGATTATCTTTAGCGTCTTGTGCAATTTTTCTTTCGAAGCTAGCCTTAGATGATTTTATGAGGGATCGTAGTTTCTTGCTAGTACTGATCAGAGTTGCCTTCCCTTTCAGGGATTTTGCTCTATCATGTAGTAGCTTCCTTCTTCTGTTGAACATAAATTTATGGCTGGAGTCCACCAGACAGGTCTCCTGCCTTTGGAGGAGTGCGTCTTGGTTTTATTTGGGATAACATGATCCATACATTCCTGTAGGTATCCATAGAATGCGTTTGTAAAGGATTCTGCGGTTTGGTCCGTATTTTCCACTGGCCCTGGGGCTTTGAAGGATTCTACCTCCATTTTGAGAAGTATGCTTGTATGTGAGTGTGTGTATTTTATGATTAAGGCCAGGGTTTGGTAAGGGGATGGATGTAGTGTTGTTAGTGTGCATTTGGGTGTCCTAGTGTGTCTGATATAATGGCAGTGTTAAGGGAAGGCTTTTATTACTGTAAGGTGTAAGGTTAGGATTGGGGGAATGGGCATCATTAGGGTTAGGGCTAGCACCCATCACTAAGGAGGTGCAGGAGTGCAAGGCCAGGTAATGGCAAGTTGAAAATCATAACGTGGGCGTCATTAAGTCTGGCACAAATATTGTAAATGAGATCCATATAAATATAACACAATGTGACTTACTTTTATGTACACATAATATCAGAAAAATCACCTAATAAAAATACAGTGCAAAAAACAGTGAATCTTTTAAAGACAGATGGAAATAACAAGAATATGCATGAGGAATTAAAAGGGAAGGCAGATAACAGGGTGCTTACTACAATATTCAGGCAAACTAGATGATAGTCGTTTGCCATCTTACATAAGTATCTGTGCACATACTCATCCATATGTATGTATGCATGTATTTATGTATGAATGTACATACACACGTGTATGCATGTATGTATTCATGTTTGTATGTATGGGTGCGTATATGTGTTTAGGTTTGTATCTACTCATGTGCATATATGTACACATATGTATGTGAATATGCAGGTAGGCATGCTTAGAGGTATGTATGTTTATTTGTGTTTGCGTGAGAGCACATGTATATATGTGCATGTATGTATTTGGTTTACTATGAAAATGTCAAAGCACTAAATCTTGAGACTCTAATATCTAAAGACCAAAACACTGAAGACCGCAATGTCAAACTCCTGAACTTTCACACCTGCAGGACCCATGTTAGAACTTATTTCTGGATCTGCATTGGTAGGAAGATTCGATATTCAGTAAGTTTTGCTATTGTGGTTTTCAGTGTTTTGATCTTTAGAAATTATGGTGATAGGATTTTGATTTTTATGATTTTGTGCTTCAACATTTTCATGGTACACCATATGTATGTATACCTATGCAATTATATGGCAGTATTCTGAAAGGACTTGGGCAGAGCAGTAACTTGGGAGATTTGTGCCCCGAGCAGTTTGCTGCACTGCTGCCTGCACCTCAGATGGTCTTATGTACTTAATTACACACTTTTCATTCTTTAAAAGACTGCATGGCAGTACCATTACTGAGTAATTGAGATTTAAAACCCTGAGAGGTATGCTGAGAGATATGTCAGAACTTGCCATGCATGTTGTAAATGTAGGCAGGACACTGATAATGATTGGAATCCTGTGCGCACCTTGGATGATGATGAGGTATAAAGAAAAGAAAAGATAATTGCTTTCAGTAATTAGTTAAATAGTTGGTGTCATTCCAGGGGATCCGATACATCCCAGCATGGTACAAAATGCTTGACAATACAACCTGCTTTGTTAAGGATGGCCTGCACTTCTCATTCCAGGGCTTCTGCATATTGGCTAAAGATTTTGCTGCCTCCTATTTGAGCAGCATTTCAGTGTAACTACCATACCAGTCCCAAAATTGGATATTATTATGGTGGTGCTCCTCAGTGTCAGAAGTATAAATAATAAATTGCCTGATAGTGAGATATTACTGCACTTAGAAAACATACATGCGTGTATAGCGACTAAGATTTGTTTAATATGTTAAAAGACCTCTCCTTCTCTAACTGTTTTTGTGATTTGTCTTCAGATCTGGTAGCAACTGCGGAAGAGTCTTTATATCTGTCAAGGAAGTTATTACTAACTTATTACCGCCAGACAGATCAATAGGCTTGGAATATCTATGAAATCTATGAATCGGCAATGTCTGTACTTCATTTCCGCATTCCTGATCGCTCCCCCTACTCCAACAGCTTTTGTCCAGGGAAGTTGCCCCTTTCACCACACCCTGGCTATAGTTCTGGACTTTGGTATGGAGTAACTCACCCCACTGATTACTTACTCCTTCCCCAAGTTCAGAACTAGGGCTGAGGCAGTCATCATTCAGTATATGTCAATGAAGACTCTGCTGGTGCAATATGCCTGATCCTAAAAGGGAAAATGGGCTTACTGGGTAGAAAAACCTCAGAGTTTACTAATTTAAAGCCCTGAAGCAACAGAGTGGCCCACTAACTTTAACAGGTTGTTTCACTGAAACAGCAGCTGCTCCATCTTCATGTGAGGTTTGGTACTGCAGGCAGTTTCTTGTGGGAAGCTGGTGCCTATAGTAGCAAGTTCTACACACAGGTAGAGGTCAATGGCATTCTCTGGGAGTAATGTCAGGAGGCTGAAGGCTACTTGCATATGCAGGTGGGTGGTCTATGAGCCATCTCTGAATTTCAGTAGAGATGATTCTCACCAACACTATAAAGTATAAATAGAATTAATTCCCTAGTGGGCTACTGGGCCCACATATGTTACCCATTCCATAGCTGTGGAGAATGCAGGCTTCATGGCTACACTGACTGTCATGCCTGTGTTCTCCCATTAGCCTTATATGGGGGAGACTTATGCAGGATGGCCTCATGCCTATGCATTTCCACATATAAGGCACACCTTGTACTACAGGTGGGACTTGGTGAAAGCCCTGAGTCCTTAGATAAGTTTGATTTGCCCTAGTCACAGGAAATAGGAGGCATGAGCATAGCATATCTTGGAAGCTTATTATCTGCTCCAAGCAAAACAGGACTTCCAGACATTCAGTACATTGCCATTTTAAGATAGCCCACATCTTGCATGATGCCACTCCCAGGAGAAGGGACGGCAAGCACATTTGGAATAGTGAGAGCAGGATGGCAGAGCATTTCTGCTCCACTGCCTTAAATGTTTCTGAATCTGACCCTATGTGTCCATATGTGTACATATGCATGCATGCATGTGTCTATACATGTATATATGCATGAGTGCATGTATGCCTACATATATATATATATATATATATATATATATATATATATATATATATGTGTGTGTGTGTGTGTGTGTGTGTGTGTGTGTGATGTATATATACATACCTAGAGAGAGAGAGAGACACACACACACACACACACACACACACACACACACACACACACACACACACACACACACACACACACTATACTTGGCAGTGTGGCGTGCGTGTGTGTGTGTGTGTGTGTGTGTGTGTGTGTGTGTGTGTGTGTGTGTGTGTGTGCATACCTACACACACACAACTCTGTGTTTGGCTGTGTGTGTGTCTGTGAATGTATACCTTTGTATTTATGCATTACCTTTACAGAAGAGCAGCTGGTAATGTTATGACAATGATGTCTTACATAGCTTCCTAATACAGAGTATCCTGGAATCTCAGCTTTTATGTCAGTGTTAATAAATCCAGTAAGTAATGTAACAAAACCTGCCTCCTTTTATATCCCTTTTTGAATTATTAGCCTAGGCACTAATTTGCTATGGTGATTCTGGCTATGTTTACATCTTTTCCATGATATCACTTTACAGAAAAGGTCGCGCAGCATTTTCATCTAATTATTTTTATTAGACACAATGACACATCATCTGTGTGTATATGTTTGTGTGTGTGTGTGTGTGTGTGTGTGTGTGTGTATATTTGTGCATGTGTGCATGTGTGTGTATTTGTGCATGTGTGCATGCATGCATGTTAATGTTGAATAATTACTGCATTTCAGGTGCTGCAGAATGAAGTAAAAGCAAAATGTCATTGCGTCTCTGAACTGTTGATTTATGACCGGTTAGAATACAAAGCAGATGCAGTTTGCTGAGGATATACATTTTAGGAATGTACAGTACAAGAGAAAATTATATCAGCATTTAAAATTTCTCAGTGTGAATAAAGCAGCCTGATGATTGGCCACAGTAGTATAACACAACACATCCATTCTATATGACTGTATTTATTTAGTTATTTGATAGTCAAGTCTTCTGAATCATTTCATCCACCCATATGTAGATAGCTAGAAAGATAGGTACTTACATATTATCGCAATCACATTTTCGTGGTTGCGAAAAGCGTATACCTGCACAGATAGGAGTGCAGGAAACACTTGAAATGGTTATTCTAAGCTGTTAGTACTGGAAAAAATGTACATTACTTTTTAGGAACACGAACAGTTTAAGAAATCCTTTTCCTGTTTTGCGTGCCTTACAGACGCCTCAAATCTTGCATCCTGCTTTCTGCTGATGTAAACAATTCAAACTGGTAGGTTAACATCGGTTTAACGGCAGGTAGCAATTGCAGTCATTTTTAGTGCCCAAAAGCAAAATAAAGATAGTGTGAGATTTTCTGAAACATCTCTGATTGCAGTTATTTGACAAAGTATCAGACTCTCCCTTTTTTCTTTTAATAACAAAAAGCATTGCTAATAAGTGTAATGACTTTTACATATCTTTACATGTTAAACCTTCACAGCCATGTTAAAGATGTAATTATCCACATTTGTGACCATTTCTCTGGTTTCACTGCTGGTTGCAAATGTATGCAAAAAATATGCAGAAAGCAATGCAAACCAGGCAAGTGTAAGTGTCATTACATGGTGGGACAAAGGTTCATGTCATATAATGTACCATGTGAAAAAAAAGTCAGATGATTTTATGGAAAGTGTTAAAATAGGTATTATTAAGGTGTCTGACCTGTCTGGCAGACCATTACATGTGGGTGAGTAAATGTTAACAGTTCTTAGTACGACACCAGCCATGACAACTTGGGCGTGCATCTGTAATGCACACAAAACAGGAATAGTATTTCTTAAATTGTTCCTGTTCCTTAAAGTAATCTACACTTTTTTGGCCAGTAGTAAGGACTATAATTAACAGTTAGAAATGGTTCAGCCACTCATTTATCTGAAGGTAGGCACTTTTAGCAACCGCGAAAATGTGGCTGCGATAATACGCAAGTACCGAAAGATAAATAGGCAGGTAGGTAGATAGATAGATTGAGAGAGAGAAAGAAAGAAAAAGAAAGAAAGAGAAAAAGAAAGAAAGACCCAATTGTTATAAAGTAGAACCTTTCTGACATCACTGAGTGTATTACCATAGCACCCAGCATCTGGCAGTAGCTTCTAATCCAGGGGGACTCCTGACTGCATTAGACAAACTTATTTTAGCTGCTGGTTCAACCATCATTTGACATTAACAGTTTATTTTGGTAAAGTGTCACCTAAACATAAAGACTGCTTGCAACATGCCACCATGTTTCTAGTTATATACCATCTGAAGCCAAAAAGACTTTGATTAAAGATGCGCTTTTACCTGCCTTAGAATATGGCTTGCCTCTTCTCACCAACAATTCCTTTTATAACTGCAGGTGATTACATGTAGCACAAAAGTATCTGCAGGTTTATGGCTTGCACCAGACAGCTTGCACCTACTGTATCTCACTTCAGAGAGGTAACATGATTTTAGTCAACAATGAAGCAAACATAGCATCAATCTACAATACAGTTCATAAAAAACTGCCTCACACTTGGGTCTTTACACCGCACCATACCATTTACCTATGATTTATCTACTCAGTTTTTATTAGAATGCTCTATCCAGACTTTTTTTCTGTACATGGTCCAAAAGTGTGGAAAACAAGTTCAGTTAAAAAGTTTAAATGCCTGTAACCTTAGTTATATAGTCACTTTCATTAGACACATTTTCTAAGATTTATTCCTAGGCTGAAATTTGTGTACTGCTGAACCAGGAGCTGGGCTGGATTTACAGTACTTGACCTTATATATATTCATTTATTATATTATTTATTATATTTATTATATTTTGTATTTGTATTTATTTCTCTTCTTGCAGTTTTTTTTTATTTTGTATTGTATCCTGCTAACATATTACAGCTGAAAAAGGACTCTTGGGTCTAGTTTATGTACCTTAAAAATAATTAATAATAGTAAAATAATGTATGCACAAAATAATTCATTGTTAGAGGGCACTGGCTACCCATAGACTGAAACTCACTGAAACCAGTTTTTATAACACCATGGGCATGATTTTAGTTCCTCAAAGTAGTAGGAGAGGCAATCCTGTATCACATACATTCTACAGTGCTTTATAGACATTATAAGATTGTGAACATCACAGAGAGTCAAAATAAGTTGTTGAAAAACTAGAAGCTGTATTATTCAAGATGTAGACCCTGGCTCTGAGTACCATCACAATGTTCAAGTGTAGAAGAGACAGTAAGAAGAAAATAGATTTGAAACAAAGGAGGCACAGCTGAGAGTGTCTTAACCTGGTATGCATTTCTAACTTTGTATATACACACACACACACATGTATATATATATATATATATATATATATATATATATATATATATATATATATACACACACACACACACACACACACACACACACACACACACACACACACATATATATATATATATATATATATATATATACACACACACACACACACACACACACACACACACACACACACACACACACACACACACAGATACTGTGGCCCTTGTTCTTTATTTACCATTTGTTGTAACGACAGGCTCATTGCACAGAATATTCTGTCAGTAGATTTAATGCTTTTTTTAGTTGTCTGATGGTGGTATTCATAGTCCCATGGTTCATACTGGCATAAGGTTCATCATCAGGAAATACAGTTGTGCTGCTATGCAGATATATTGAGCATCATCTAATGGACCTGACTACATCAAAGTGAAAGCCTGACAGAAATGCCCACTATGTTTTGGACTGTTTATAAGTTCATAAAATGGAGTGACATTGTTTTAGTTAATGTGCAGATTCATTCATTAGTGTGAAAAGTCTGGATTACTTTCAGCTCTTCAGAAGGTGAGGAAGAGTGTGGATTGCTCAAGCCCACATAAACTGCTTATGGGTAGGTAAGTAGAGCTCAGAACAGCTATGCAGAATGAATTTTAAACAAGATGAAGGGATTATGTAGTGACTATGGGGGTCCTTATGTGGACACCCTTATTGGATTGGACATCTGGAAAATGAGGAGACAGAACATGAGAAATAGAAATAAGACATCAAGAGGGTTGTACTGGAGGAGGAGGAGGTGGAGGTGGAAGAAGAAGGGTACTATGTTTTTGGTGAGGGATAGACCCCCCCTAGTTTTCAAATCCCTTTTTATAAGAGAGAGAAGTTGGGGAAGGAACTAGGGAAGAGGAATGAGGACAGCAGATTAGAGAAGAAGGGAGGGTGAGGAGATGTTGGGGCAATTCTCATCCCAGTCTGGAGGACCTCAAATATTCCCACTGTATGATGGACCTGGAGAAGGGGACCCCAATGGCATGGGGTGGAGGCCTCTGCTGGCTTGGTGTTTGGATGCAACTGGTGCAGTAAGTCTTGCACCCACTGGAGGAGGTACTGCATGGGCCAAAGGTGCCTCAGTACTGCCTGCTCAGCTACATCCTCCATCAGGTCCTGTAGCTCATGCCTTTTGTGACTTTCCAGGCTATGCCATGCCAAAGTGCCCACAGGGTCAGAGCCACCATACCATCCCTCTGCAGATATCCCAAGACAGGCAGAGGGAGATGGGGAAAGCTCTCTAACCTCAGAGGCACATCTTTGGGCTGCTCCTGGGAACCCTGGACCTGTGGGAAAGGGAACATAAAAGGGAGAGAAAGAAGACAATAAATAATTAAATAAAGAATAGAGGGTGGCAAAGAGCAACACAAAATTGAGACATACTCATAATTCGGTGTTACATGAATTTTTATTTTACTGACAGTGCTTAGTAAGTATTTAGTAAATAGGTATAGTACAGAAGTGTTACTATGTTTTACACTGACTAATATATCTGTCAAATGGTAGAAGTATTGATGTGCTGAAAAGGTTCCTTGTTGGTACTGAAGTTTTTTCTGCACTTCTAAGCTGATTACCTTTTATATGTTAAAGACAGAATGCATGTCTCCTCCTATATAATGATTTAATAAAAAATTATGATTTTCCTTTTTTCTATCAAGAGAAACTTTATTGACACACAGATAGATATATTAACAACCTTAAGTAACATTTTCCATGCATTTAGAAAACAAAATAAATGCAGCAAGTGCCTGATACAGTTCTTATTTCTACTATCTCAACATTGTAATCATCATGATTATCTTTAAAGTCTCCCTCACCCCCTTAAATAAAGTGGTCTGTTAATTGTTATGACAGCAGATGTATTTTCCAAGGGTATAGCATAGTTCAGTGTGATTGAGGAATGCTCTATGCTGCCACTCATTCTTATCACCCCTCAGTGCAGCTCATCTGTGAGAAGCCGAAGGCATGTAATGCCTATGTGAACAGATATACCGAGTAACACTGTGATTCATCGAGCTTGCTTGGATGAGCTTCATTTGCATAAGAAGTGTGTAAATGGGCCACAATACTTGCCATTAGCCATACAGCCACCATTTTAGTGTGCTTAGCTAAGCTTGTAGGCAACTGATTTGGGAAAGTGCACAATAGATAAAGCTATGTAATGAATATTTGCAAGTAAAGATTAATGGAAAAATTAGGGAAATCCAATTCAGTTAATTTACTGGGAGACATTACTTTTAAAATAAGGTGAAGTAGGTATGCATTTGTTGTATATTGATGTTAATCACAGCAGTGCTAAAGTGCTTAAGTGTCATTGTTTATAGCTGCAGGTACGGTTG
This sequence comes from Protopterus annectens, assembly GCF_019279795.1. Classification (NCBI taxonomy): domain Eukaryota; kingdom Metazoa; phylum Chordata; order Ceratodontiformes; family Protopteridae; genus Protopterus; species Protopterus annectens. Next base: position 1,747,388,171 of record NC_056728.1, on the reverse strand, counting down.
TTGAAGACATATAATCAGTAATGTGTACAGAGAATGCCAGGAAAGACAACATTGTACATTTTGACAGCATATTGCTTAGGTTTTGATAAGTACATAATCAAATTATAAATGATAGATGCTTGCACTGATACATTGCTTTATAGCTTATGCTTTACAGCTTTTCTTCAATAATTCATTATGACTGATAGTAGTAATAAAAATGGTTTACACAGTAGTTAACTGAAATATGTGGAAGTCTGCTTTAGTTTACTAACGTATTAGTGTTATCTGTTGTTATAGCATTGCACTGAAATTATGTATCGTGACTGAAAATGTTGCCTTCACTGCCTATGTTAATGCTGATATGTTTTTGTTCTGAACGTAGGTCTCAAGAGTCTTTCAGTATGCTGCTGCTAGCATGCTCTGGCATGGAACTTAGATGTCTGGACTGGCAATCTGTTCTCATGCATTCAGTTTGGATGATGCTTTAACTGCTGTGTTGCTGAGTTGCTGAGCAGGTTTAACGTGTGTGACTCTCATTTTACTAGGGGCATTCACGCATGTTCTTTTTTTGATGTGAATGCATGATACGCCTGTCATAGAGAGCAGGGCAAATTCATCCCTGAAGACAACTGCATCCTCATGGAGGCATATGGCAATGCTTTTTTGACAAAGGGGGTCCAAAATGAGCTGAGAAGGTTAAGGTGTGGAACCAAGTCATTTTGAATATAAATGTAGTTGGGGGGGGGGGGACTGCACATTGACACAGTGCAGAAAGAGGGCCAACAACATGATGGGAGCTAAACAGAACACTGTTGCCTTAACAGTACCAGTGAGGGACTTCCAGCACTAATCTCTTTAACCACTGATGAAGAATATCTTCTGTCCATGCAGAGAGATGACTACAACACTGATGAAGATGCCACAGGCATGATCAGAGGTGGTGTGGGCAGTGGCAATTATCGACATCCGCAGCAGCCACACTCACCCAGGAGTGCTAGATCATCCCTGATGGTAAAATCAAATACTGGCAGGGGATAGCTAAGTACACATAACACACAACATTTCTTATCAATAGATGCATTTTCCATTTCTGTCATTTAGGAAAGTGGTTGGACTTTGTACAGTAGTGTGCTCAACTCCTAGTTAAACAAATGTCATTTCTGTGGACCAAGGTTTCAGTAACCATGTCATCAACTATTCCTTCAAGAGGTCAGAAGCAGAAACCAGCAGTTCCACTGTTTCAGCACAGCAGGCAGATGTTGACAACAGAATGGCTGTTGATGATACCATAACTGTCATTTTTATGACACAGCCTGAGGATAGTGACACACAGATGACAAGTGTACTGGCAGGATCAAACACCCTACAGCAGTACATAAGTCTGCAGGCAGTGACACAGGCTCAAAGAGTCAAGTAGATGAGGACATTACATTGCAGGCAGTACATGGAGGGACCCTACATACCTCAACACCAGTGTTTGTTGAACCACAGTGTCACTCGTCTAGTCAGGATACAATAGATGAAACTTTGTGGGTTCTGTCCAAGCAGCTTTATTATGTATAAACACATCAGGATTGAGGCTTAATAACTTTAACTTAGATACATTTATAAATAAACTAGCTATCACACTCATGCATGCTCACTCTCTGGCTGCACTCGCAAAATGGCACTGAAATTAGCATTTGCTGACTATTTATATGCATGTTCGGTCCTTCAAATGCTTCTTAAAGACACAGCACACACACTCTATTCTACATCCTCCCTCTTTGAGAAATAAGTCTTCCAATGTTGATGACATTAATTGACATGCAATCAATATAAATAATTATTTGCCATGCAATTATACAGTACTAACATATGGACAATTATGCCCAGGTTACTGCGTATTTCATACTAGATCTGGAAATACGACCAAAGCGTGTGACATAGAAATTAGAATCAGGTCTAGCAAGTGGGACTGTCTCTGCTTAATGTTCAACTTTTGCGACATCAGAAACATCATCAGGACTGGAAGTAGAAGTTAAGACATGTTCTGCAACAGGAACATTGTCAGATTTGCTCTGAGATCTAGAGTCTGTATCACAGGAACAATGCTGTAATAACAATTGTGATACAGGAAAAAGATGTCTGCTATTTCTCCTGTGCTCCACACCCTCAGATTCTATGAAGTAGGATCTCAGCTCGGTATATATACCTGTTACTTGACCAATCCGGTTGAAACCTTACAACGTTTGTATCCTCACTGTCTCTCCTTCTTTCAATGGACGAAGAAGTCTGCTCGATTTATCATAGATGAACTTCTGGAAAGAACACTTTCTAAATAGTTGAGCTCTAATTGTCCTGTTGTTCTTAGCTTTATGCCTCAACAAACTAGAACTGATAGGCAATGTTGTTCTAGTTTGCCTAGACAGAAGTCTCTGAGCAGGTGAGCCAAGTATATCATCATGGGGTATATTTCTGAGATTAAGTAAATTCAAAAAGACATGGGTATTGTCACACTTTGACCTCTCAAGTAATTGCTTTGCACTCTGCACTGCACGTTCAGCTAGTCCATTTGACTGTGGATATTCTGGACTGCTAGTAACATGTACAAAGTCCCATTCTCTTGCAAATTTCTGAAACAACTGAGAAGTAAATTGAGTACCATTGTCAGAAATAACTTTGTGTGGACTACCATGGACTGAGAAATGATGTTTCAACTTGGGGATAACAGCAGTGGATGTTAGGTTAGGTAGTAAATTGATCTGAAACCAGTTTGAGTAAGAGTGCACCAGTACCAAGTAATGCTGATTGTTCCACTCGAATATATCAGTGGCTACTGTTGACCAAAGTAGTTCAGGAACTTGACGTAGCTGAAGTGGTTCTTTTTGCAAATGTGGTTTAGTACTATTACATACAGAACAAGAAGAAAGTATTTTATCAATGTCTTTTGCTAGAGAAGGCCTAAATACTAGTCTTCTTGCCCTTCTTTTGGTAGATTCGGAACCTGGGTGACCACGATGTGAAATCTGGATATAGTCATGTTGTAAGGAAGCAGGAACAACAGTTTTAGGACCTTTGAAAATAATGCCATCTTCCATCAACATCTCATCTCTGTAAGCAAAATAAGTTTGCACTTCAGGTGGTACACTAGATTGCTTTGACGGCCATCCAACATTAATGTAGTGGTTGAGCTTTTGCAAAATTGGATCAGTCTTTGTATGATCTCTCTGCTCATCAAGTCTTGCAGTAGAAAAATTATGCACTTCCATGATGTCAATGTCAAAATTATCTGCATGAAACTGTTCCATTGTATTTCTGGGCAATCTGGATAAGATATCAGCCAGAAAAAGAAGTCTGCCTTTTGTATAGACCATTTTGAAGTTGTACTTTTGGAATTTGAGCATCATTCTTTGTAAACTTGCTAGAGCTGAATGCATAGGCTTCTTTAAAATAGTAACTAGAGGTTGGTGATCACTTTCAATCTGAATAGCTTGACCATAGATATAATCATGAAACTTTGAACATGTAAACACTATTGCCAAAAGTTCTTTCTCAATCTGAGAATATTGCATTTCTGTTTGGGTAAGAGTTCTAGATGCATAAGCTACTGGTCTGCCTTCTTGAAGAATGACTGCGCCAAGACCAAATTTTGAAGCATCACAAGAAAGGGTTACTGGTTTACTGACATCACAGTATCTTAATATAGGTGGGGTGGCCATTTCCTGCTTAAGGTCTTCAAATGCCTTCTGGTGTTGTTCCAACCAAGACCATGTAGCATTTTTGTGTGTCAGCTCTCTTAAAGGTGCTGTCAACTCACTGAGGTCTGATATAAACTTACCTAAATAGCTGGCCATACCAAGAAAACGCTGTAGAGCTTGAACATTATCTGGTGCTGGCATTTCAAGAATGGCTTCTTGTTTGGATGGGTCTGGCTGCAAGCCAGTGCTGGTAAATAAATGATCTACATATGTAACTTCTGGTAGTCTGAATTTGCACTTTAGAGAATTCAGGTTTAAGTTCACTTCATGTGCTCTGTCTAGAACTCTCTTAAGGTGTCTGTCATGCTCTGCTTCACCATTGTCTCCAACTATTAAGTAATCTATTATTATGGCACAAGGATAACCTGAAAATTTTTGCTCCATTGCACGTTGAAAGACTTCATTTGCAAAATTTATTACAAATGGCATCCTGGGGAATCTATATCTACCAAACGGGGTACTGAAATTAGTGACTAATGAGGATTTGCGATCAAGCATCACTTGCCAAAATGAACTTTTTGCATCTAAGACAGAAAAAACAGTGGCATTTGGTATTAGGGCTGCGACTTATTTGATTGTACGCAATGGATGATGCAGTCTCTTTAATGCTTTGTTCAAATCTTTTGGGTCAATATATATTCTAATCTTATCTGAATCTTTTTTGTGGGCTGCTACCATTGATGACACCATGGATGACACCAATTCAGTTAGTTCTGTGACTGGACAAATTATACCTTGCTGTACCATTTTATCCAACTGAGCTTTAACTCTATTCTGCATAGCTATTGGTCTGACCACCGTACTGACCACTGGGTCTAACTTCACAAAATACACAACTGGAAGTTTGCCCTACTTGTCATCAAAAACATACTCTGAGAAAATGGCTTCAGTGGAATTGGAAGTGGAATTGGAACTAGAACTATGCTGAACTTCTTTGGTAAAAGAAATCAAATTCATTCTAAAACTGTCTCTGAGACTGAATAATGACTGCACATGTCTTTGATCTACATAGAATACAAGCTGTATCAGTTCTTAGCCAGATAACATGAAAGTACTACTGAGCCTTTGGTTTGAATTTCTTCACCACCGTAAGCAAAAAGTTTCTCACAACTAGCCACACCAAGTTGTTCATTAGCTGTCACTTTAGCAAAATATCTGCTGACGTAACATTATACTTTGACCTCATGTCTACTTTGAGCTCAGTGGATTTACCATTGATCCGGACAGTACAAAACACTTCATTTTTTGTCAACAAATTCACTGCATCAACCTTTTCACCAACTACTGATACACCATCTACGTAGAAAGTAGACTGCTGCATCTCCACTTCTCAATTAACCTTTTTGAACAACCTTTCTTTATAACTGCGTGGGGTTTACTTGATTTGCAAAACATTTGAAAATTATTCATTTTTTACACTTGTGGCACTGCTGACCAAATGCTAAGCATCTCTCTCTTTTAGACTCATGACTGGCATCACAACTGCGGCAGTTAACAATAAAACTAGATTTGGGTTTTGCTGACTCATGCCTCTACTGCACTGAGCCTGAACATGCTCATTTCTTAGAATTTGCTGGAAAACTACATGGTTTCCCTGGTGAACCAGCAGGAGCTGTGGCTGTCATGTGCTTAGATCTACTTTTGTTTGCCACATGTTGCATGCTGTCTACATTTGCCCTGGAGCCTGCTGAAACCATACTCTTATCACTTGCAAGCATACTTGTGTGCCTTTCTGTAACTTCATGGATTTGACAGCTCTCTATCACTTTGCTCAATGTTAAATCCCTGTCACGAAGCAAAATCTTTCTCACAGCAGCACTATTAATACCACACACAAACCTATCCTTTATCAACTCATCTTTTAAGCCATCAAACTGACATGTTTTAGTTTTGTTTCTCAGATCAGTTATATAAGCTGCAAAAGTTTCCTCTGGTTTCTGATCTCTTGTGTAAAACAAATGCCTCTTTAATGTAATATTTGTCTAAGGGTTACACATCTCTCTGAATTTGTGCTTCAAACACTCGGGGTCTTGCCTTGATTCAGCCTGTACAACAATATGATGGTTTGTATCTTCTCCTTTATATACTGCTGGTGCATACGCAAATGAACTCTCTCTTTCAATAACCTCTGACCCAGCTAGGTTTAGAAAATGAATGCCCTAGTGCACGCATCTTTATCAGACTAAACTGCTTGCATAAAAATATCATACTCTTGCTCAAATATTCTCCAATTCTCTGCAATTTTCTGATTAAATACGGGTGGTGAGGGCTTTCGAAATCCATCTGCCATATTAACACATACCAGTGAAGGGTTTTGCAAGGGCAGCCACGGTTCTCCGGTTCGATCCTTGGCTGGGGTGCCTTCTGTGCGGAGTCTGCATGTACTCCCTGTGGTCATGTGGGTTTCCTCTGGGTGCTCCGGTTTCCTCCCACATCCCAAAGACATGCAGTAGGTCGATTGGACACTCTAAATTGGCCCTAGGTGTGAGTGCGTGTGTGTGTGCCTTCTGTGGAAGGTTGGGCGCTGGGCTGGCAACTCGACACTGTAAAACCTCACTGCCAATCATGAGCGGACAGGTGATCCGCTGTGGTGACCCCTAACTGGGAAAAGACGAAAGAAGAAGAAAAAATGAAGGGTTTTGCAAATATGCATGAACATACACACACACATACATATGCCAGAAATTTATGCCAGAACTTGTAACTATGCCCAATAGCACAACAAGCCTCTGAATAATTGAACTTTGCAAAATAACTCTATTGGGTACTGTAATACTCTTGAAATCACTGTACTGTAAGAAATCACCTCTTATCAGTATAAGACACATTTCAAAATAACTGTACTGTGTGAATGAACTGGGCAGAAGAAGCTCAGTGTAAGAAACATTTTGAAGTAATTGCACTTTACAAATAAACAATACACAGCACACTGAAACTTCCCTAAAATGGTGGAACTTTGCTAGATAATTCTTTACAGTGCAAGAAACACTCTGTAATGGCAGCACATTGCGAATAGACACACCCAGCACAAGAAACTTTTCAAAATGGCTGTACTTTGACTGTACTTTACAAAATAGTTGCACTTTGCACACAGCAAACTCTTCAGAATAAATGCACAGTAATAAGCACACTCTGCAAGCACTTTCACACACTCTGAGATACTCCAAATAACTCTAGTTATGCCCTGAATACAATACGAAGTCTTAGTTATGCCAAAACACAGCACTTTGCCAAAAGCATGCAGTTACTTTCATTTATTTATACTTAATGTGCCCTTTTTACCCTTATTATATTTGTTTTACCCATTTAATATCTTTTCATGCCCATTGTACTTTTCTTGTGCTCGTTTTACTCTAAACATGCCTGTTTTGCTTTAAATATACTCGGTTTGCAATTCCAAGGCAATTTCTGACCCTTTATGTGCTTTTCTGACAATCGTTTTATCAGATTTCTTAATCTTAAACATTTTGTTTAATCAGTAAACCTTTTGTGCCTTTTACTTGTTTAATAATGCAGTTCGTGCCCTTTTAATGCTCTATTTTATCTTTTTTATAAAATAAACTTTTCATGTACGTTTTTGTTACCTTTGGTTCTTTTCTGGCTCTTTTTTGTGCTCATTTCTATTAGCTTACCTTCACTGTTATTTCTGTACCTCATAGCTCTGAATATCAGTCTTTGGCATCCCACTTCTGACACCATGTCACTCATCTAGTCAGGATACAATAGACGAGACTTCATGGGTTTTGTTCAAGCAGCTTTATTGTTTATATGCACATTCAGTCCTTGAAATGTTTCTTAAAGACACAGCACACATACTCTATTCAACACACAGGAACACCTTAAGGAAGATGGTACAATCTCAGAGGTAGGAGTGTCCACTGTAACACCTGTGTAAAGGGGTGCAAGCTGAAGACACATAGCATAGCCAGTTCCAGGCATATGGAAAGCCTTGTCTGCCCAACACTAGATGTGCCAGAACATTGTTCAGGCACAGTCCACTGCCACAGACAGACAACTAGAGATGGTCACAGTACTGCAGGGTGTATGCGAGGGTTTATACCAGTACATGGGAATGGTAGAATGCAGGAATAATGCCATGGTCACACTCATGAATGGTATAGTGGCACACACAGCAGAATCTCCACCTCCCTGTATACATAAGTCAGGGCTTACCAGACTCAGGTAGGAAACAGTGGATGGGAATGAGGCTGGGGTACTGTCCAGACACATGGAGGCAGAACAGGTCACACAGTGCATGCCTTTCAGGAAAGTAGTGGAAAAAATAGGGGGAACATAATCCAGAACATGGCAGGCAGGCTTCTTCAGCCTTCATCTATATGTAGCTGATCTTTCACTCCAGGTCTTGGTTATGCAGCACTGTGAGAGCAGTGTCTGTAGGATCACCTGAATCCAGTAGGTCACATCACTGCAACAAGTCAGTATAAAGTTCATGTGCCAGCACTTCTTCGTGGTCATTGGCACCATCACCAACACTATCCTTAGGGGACATTGTGTATGACACATTTGATGTATTATAAGTCAGCATGCACAAAAATTCTACTGAAAATATCACAAGATACAGTTCAGCAGCGTGTGTTTGACTTGTGTGATGTTACTGTTTAAAATAAGAGAAAAGTTAAAAAAATAAAAAGGAGGGATCTGCAGACTACAATGTAGAACAACACTGAGGACCTATGGGAAGCAGCAGCACAGAAGAGCAGATAAATGCTATGGAGATTTTAGAAGTGGAAAGTGAGAATTTGGAGAAACATTTATTCAATATGGAGCTTCAGGATATAAACAAAGATCCCTGTGTGGTGGATGTTACAAATGAGCAGCATTTAGCTGTCTCTATGGAGAAGGAAGTAAACAAATCTGTTGAAGTGGTAGAGATAACTTGTCACAGCTAAGTGAAAGCAAATTACCCAAAGTATTTTGGGTGTGGTCTGTGGCGGTGAAAGAGAGACAGTGTGCATCAATAAGGTGTACCACAAAAGCATGCAGTCACCCAGTTTTACTTCTTAAAGTTTGTAGATGGTGTGAGTGCTAATTCTGACCTGCAATAAGGAGCCAATACTAAGCCAAAGTCCCAAGAGCGCTACACTGCTCATATTGTTTGTAAGATGACTATGAAGGAACAGCTTCTTCACACTATAGCTGCTGCTGCAGAGAGCATCATAGTAGTAGGTGTATGGCTACACCTGAAACTGCCACCTCCTCCCCAAAGCCAAAGATGCCAAAGGAAGACTTGGAGGCATAAGTACTTAAGTCTGGGACCAGGTGGAATAGGCTTGGATAGTTGATGCACAGGATACCCCCTTCAATGCCTTTATGGGTAGGAAAGGCATCAACTATAAAGACTGTAAACATTTAAAATGGT
>NC_056728.1:1747354069-1747374069 GCF_019279795.1 Protopterus annectens | reverse complement strand
TACCCCACAACAGACCTTTTCCAGGAGCCAGTGTGGAGGTAAGAAGTTATGGCTCAGTAAATCTCAAGGTCCTTTTCAGGATTCATGGGGAGACCTTCCTGTCAGAAGCAGAGGGGGAAATGGTTATAATGGCAGACACTGCCCTCGTGGTAGAGGGGGGTCTGATGAATCAAGGGTCTTGAGATTCTTTCTTGGACAGGCCCAATCAGTGATCCTGAGGGATTGCCTGACTGCTCATCTCTGGTGACAGTCAGGGGATGATTGTCTTTATATCCAAAAGCCTGGGAAGCTGTCACAAAGGATTGTTGGGTGTTAAAAATTATATCCAGTGGCTATTCAATACCCTTTTTCCAGAAGCCATCTCCAGGCAGAACCCTTTCCAATGTTCCACCCAATTAGAGGGAGGCTGCAGCCTTTGAAATTTCAAAGCTGCTCTCAAAAAGAGTCATCCAAAGTGTCCCTCCACACAGGCTTAGATCAGGAATCTACTTCAGATTCTTTTTAGTGCCCAAAATGAAGGGGGACCTCAGGCCCATTCTGGACCTTACCACCTTTAACAAATCGGTTGCCAATTCAAAGCTCCAAATGGTCATGATTCAGTCAATTCTGCCCTGCCTGCAGAAGGATGACTGGATGTACTATATAGACCTTCAAGATGTATATTATCACATCAAAATGAACAGATGCTCCAGAAGGTTCCTCTGCTTCCAGCTAGGAGACAATCATTATCAGTTCAGAGTATTCCCATTTGGTCTCACCACAGGCCCCAGGGTGTTCACCAAGTGCATGGCAGTAGTGGCAGCTTACCTGAGACTGCAAGGATCCCAGTTGTTTCCATATCTCAACAATTGGTTCCTAACTGCTGCCCACCAGGCACTGACATTTAGAAGCCAGAGAATTCTTGGTCCACCTAGCCTGGACTTCAGGCATCTCCATAAATCTAAAAAAGTCTCAGCTTCAATGGGTCCAAGTCATAGACTTCATTGGGGCCTGCCTGGATACCATTCGCTCTTTAGCCCATCTTCCTCCAGACAGAATCTCCACCTTGAGATCTCATGTCAAATAAGTCATGGACATTCTTTCTCCTCTAGTGAATCTTGTTCTAATGGGCTTGGGGTCCATGAAGGCCACGATTACCCTGGTACCGGTAGCATACCTAGCCAAGAGAGTACTTCAATGGACCTTAGTGGTCCAATGGTCCCTTCTTTATTATCCATTGAATTACATGATTAGGATCTCCCAGGCATGCAAACAATCTCTTCTGTAATGGATCCAATCCGCGGACATGCTTCAAGGCCACCTGTTCATCCTCCCCCCTCCTAAGGCCAATGTGACCACGGATTTCGTGGCATGATGCCAGGGTAATCCTATGGACTAGCTTGTAAATGCTCCAGTGCCATTAGCCTAGTACACACCTATGAACCTATGAACCTATGTGTCCCATTTCGGGTGGAGGGGCATTATCTGGGACAAACAGGTTAATCAAGACCAAGGAGTTTACCAGTAGAAATTGTCCCAGAGTTTACAACATTTCATTTTTTGCTAATTGCAGTAGTGAGTGGCTTGTTTATCTTGCCACATGTAACTGTGGCGCCTTTTATGTGGGCCAGACTTCTAGGCCTTTAAGATTTCGTATTTCAGAACACATGAGTAACATCAGAACTAAAAAACCTAACAATGCGTTGTACAAACACTGTTTGCTACATTCCAATGCCAAATTTTCATTTATTGTAATTGATATTATTAGGGATAATAGGTTTAATAAGACAGGGTGGCATTCTTTGCTTGATACTAAAGAGAAGAAATGGATAACCATTTTGGGAGCACTATTTACACCTGGGCTTAATGAGCAATTATAATTGCACCAATGGGAAGTAGGCTAGGTACTTCAAAAAGCATCATTTTTTATTGTTTTTCATCACTGAAGAAGGTTGTGCCATTTTTTGCCAGCCGAAACCGGTCTGACATGATGTTAATTTTATTGCAATAAAATTATTCATTGGATCCTATTTTATCTGCTGGCTATCCTTTTGTTTTGCTGAACCATTTTCTTGTTGCCGTGCAGATTCTCTCGTGCAGGAGAATTTTCTGATTGGCTACTTGCTTTTTGTTCTTGCTGGGGACCATGGATCCGATGTTGGCTGCATGTTTTTTCAGCAGTCGCTTGGTTTTTTAAATTTAGCGTCTACTTCCTAGCCTTTTGGGTGAGCGGCTCCTTCCATTCACTATAATTCAAGTGCTGTCAGCCTGCCTGGTCATTTTTTGTTGGCGTTGGAACGTTTTGGTATCATCAAGACTTAACGCTTAATGCTTTGGCTGGTATACAGAGGTCTTGGTCTGGCGTTTTTTTCACCAAGCCATTGGACAATGTTTGGACAATGTTTGTTTTGTCTTTAAGGGTGAGTTATATTTGTTCTACATACACTCAGTGGGCTAAATTTTCTTTTGTATGAGTGCTTTAAACTCGCCTGGGACTGTTAGTTTGTCTTTGACGTCTCTTCAATCGCGTCCTTTGGAAAGAACTTTTGGCCTCTGTGTATATGTTAAATACATTTTGACTGAGTGCGCGATCATGTAAACAGTATCATCGTATGGTGAATTGGTACTATCTGCGAGATTCAGGTATTTTTGTATACAGCCTACATAGCCTACATACAAGTTGATTCTCTAAAAAGGCGTTCCTGACTGGGATTTCCTCTACTTTTTTCATAAACAGAACATTTTGTATCATCATGGAGTAGTGATTTTGTGCGACTTATTACCGTGGTTTTTGGCCTATATACAACTCTATTATTCGGGCGTTCTTTTCATCGACAAGAAGCATCCCCATGGACTGTTGGAATTTGTGCATTGTTTGGAGGAAATATTTTGTTTAATGGGAAGCTTATAACCATTTACTTTATTTCTAAACTCCGTTTTTTGTCACAAGCGTTTGGGACTTTGTGGACTTGTTTCTTCATTGGTAATGTTATCCCATGGTGCATTAGCACATATTTGGGGCTTTTCTGATTAGATTAAATTTCTAGTGAATTGTTCTATCCATATATATGTTTTACAACAATTTAACATATGGTATATGGACAGTGTTCGTTGTACTTATATATTTTATATGAGTGATTATTCAGGGCACTTAGCAGCATATACTAATATATCCTTGCATATAGGGAAGATTTCATTCAAATTTGGTAATTGTTGTATATTTATGACTTTACATTATGCAATGATATTATTCTCATTATCATTATCATTATGCAATGATATTATTGCCAATTGTTAAATGGTCAGTTTGGGTCACAGTTTGTGTACTCAATTTTTTTCTAATATTGGATTTTATTATAACAAATATCTTTTACAAGCCTATTATACTAGTTTGATTTTGCAACTAGTGGCTCTGTAACTAATTTAATGATATTAGCTGATTTTCTTAGCTACTTTATGTTTATATCATAACTATCATAATTCAGTGTCACTATAGGTAGCAGCTTTTTTACACCAGTGGGAGATATATACTTTTTTGCTTGTATGATAGGTTACAGCAATTTTGAATAGTGTTATAATTATCCAAGAATTTATCACTAAACATCTGTTATCTATTATGTCCACTAGTGGGATATACACCACCCATACGCTTATTTATTTTTATTATTAGTTATACATATTGTTCTCTTTATATTAGTTGGGTTGCTTGATATCAACCCATATTTTTGTTGGAGCTCAGTTTCAGTGGTTATATCTATTATTATAAGTGGCCCCTTTTTATTATGTGATTGGCCTTCTGCTATTCGAGCCCATTGGGTGTAACATATGGTCTGTGATTCATTTTTTGCCTTCATTACTCAAACACATTATGTGGAGATTCATTCTTCTGCTGGTTGAGCGTTAATAATTACATTTTGGTTGCTGGTTGTACATTTAAGGGAACGTAGTACTGAAAGAGTTTTTCTTTTCAGTTTAATCTATTATTGTTCTCTTTTTCTTGACGTGGCAATTGTGTATTGGCCATTATTGTCTAAATTTCATTTATATTATCATGGATCTTTCTGAATTGGTTAGTGGATTATCTGCAGACAGAACAGATTTAACTGTTTTTGGTGTATGTTCAAGTGGAAGTTCTTCTAAGGATCCCCTAGGTCCCGAAACACTTTGTAGTTTGGCATTTGATGATTTATATAAACATCTGAAGTTAATAAGATCTAATGTTTGGCATGCCAAGCTTTTTAAGGCCTATATGGCCAAAGGGATTACGCCTAGGGGTTTAAGGATTCGTATACAACCACATGTTGGTCAACCTGATGAGGAACTTTCTAACCAATGGTCCAAGATCCAACAGCAGGCCACAATGTCTTTTGTTGAGGCATTGGATAAATACTACGACAGAATCATTGATTCTGAAATCCATTTGGTTACCAACTTGAGTAATGAAGTGCAAAAATATGAAGGGGAAGCATTTTTTCATAAATAGTTTTCTAAAATTATGAACGATTTAACTAATTTGGAGGTACAGCTAAAATCTAGAAAAATTAAGAAATTTCAAAGGGATGAACACGATTATCAGGGAGCCAATCCATTTAGTGTCCCCTCTAAACATGTTCATTTCAATCCTCACCCTTCTAAGACACCAAAAAGGAAGCGACCCAGGTCCATATTATGGAACAGACCAACTACCAATGGGTCTTCCACTGATGAGTTCTCATCACATACTGACAGTGACATGCAGCCAACATCGGATTCTCCGATCCCCAAGCGAACCCAGGGTTCCCTCCCTTTAGGGGTAAATACAAACGTGGGGGCAGAAAACATAAAAAACACCCAGAATATTCAGGGATTGTTACAAATGGTTTCACAGAAATAGGCAATAACAACTCAAATGTTTTGAATTTATCTGATTTTACTCTGTCTCCCACTCACATTGCAATATTAAATAAAGGTCTTACATTCATTCCTGGTTTTGTTGTTTCTGAGGACCGGTTGGTCCAGGATGTTTTGGATTTTTGTAGATTGTTAAATCTCAAATTACAGTTTGGTAGTGATGATGGCTTTTCTGATGAGGACAAATTTATTTACCATAAGTCTAAATACATGCCTCCTATGCATCCTGTTGTGCAACTATTTCAAAACATGGTCCTCAAAGATTTACATTTTCATGGTTCTGAGTTTCGGTTTAAATTTAATAATTTATCCTTAAAAGAAAAACAAGCTGTGGATGAATTGTCACATAATAAGGATTTGGTTATTATTTCTGCTGACAAAGGTGGGGCAGTTGTTGTTTTGAATTGGATTGATTATAATAATGAGGCCTTGAGGCAGTTATCTGATAAGAAATATTATGTGAAAATGTGTCTCAGCCCTATACATAGATTTAAACAACATATTGACGAATTTCTTTGTCATGCTAGGGATACTGGCCTCATTACTGACTTTACTTTACAACAGTTAACCATTTCTGATCCGACAAATCAATACATCTATTTTCTTCCTAAGATTCATAAGCACCCCACAAATCCACCAGGAAGACCTATTGTTTCTGGTCGTGGATATTTAACTGAACCATTGTCCTTATATTTGACTAAACATCTGAAGCCTTTGTTGACACATGTACGTTCACGCCTACAGGATACAACTGAATTCTTACAAATTATTTCAGATGTTCAATTGGAACCTGATTGGCTGATGTGTTCACTGGATGTAAGTGCTCTTTATACCAATATACCACATCGAGTTGGGTTGGATGCTTTAGCCTATTGGCTTAATGTTGCTTGCATTTATGATGATGATTTCAATAATTTTCTAGTCCAGATGGCTGAATTGGTCCTAACACAAAATGTATTTTTCTATGAGGATGCATGTTTTTGGCAAGTGAAAGGCACGGCGATGGGAGCATCTTTTGCTCCCATTTATGCCGACCTGTTTATGGCTTATATTGAAGCACAGATAATATATGATGCCAGCCATAATATTTACCTCCCAGAAATTGACATCTGGAGGAGGTATTTGGATGATTGCTGGATGGTGTGGAGGGCAGATGCTGAATACTTGATGGAATTTGTTTCATACCTCAACAATAACATTTGGGGGTTACAATTTACCATCAATTATAATGTGGAAACAATTACATTTTTGGATGTATTGATAACCAAACAGCAAGATGGTACTTTGGCCACTCAAGTATTCAGGAAATATCCGAAATACAATACTGTCCTTCACGCCTCCAGCTTTCATCCTCCTCATGTTGCCAAAAACATACCGAAATCACAATTCATTCGTTCTAGAAGAATCTGCTCTCAGCCTGAGGTTTTTGAAATGGATAGACTTGATCTCATCAACAGGTTCCGGGATAGAGGCTATCCCATGGGACATGTTATTAAAGCTAGCAACTGGGTTAAGACACGCACCAGGGAAGAGTTTTTGAAATATAAAGACAGGGACAACAGGGTCACACAGCCAATCAGGTTCGTGACCACCTATGCTAGGAACACCAATGTTTTAATGCATAGTATTCATACTAATTGGAATATTTTGTCTAATATTCCAGAGTTATCAGGTGTATTATGTGATCATTATTTGTTCTCATTCAGGAAAGGGAGAAATCTTGCCTCCCATTTCAATCACTATAGACATACACATCAAACTGAAAATAAATCCTATGTACAAACAACACTAACTGGGGATAGAGTGGTAGGATGTTTTCCTTGTGGACATTGTTGTAATTGTGACAGGTTAATCAAGACCAAGGAGTTTACCAGTAGAAATTGTCCCAGAGTTTACAACATTTCATTTTTTGCTAATTGCAGTAGTGAGTGGCTTGTTTATCTTGCCACATGTAACTGTGGCGCCTTTTATGTGGGCCAGACTTCTAGGCCTTTAAGATTTCGTATTTCAGAACACATGAGTAACATCAGAACTAAAAAACCTAACAATGCATTGTACAAACACTGTTTGCTACATTCCAATGCCAAATTTTCATTTATTGTAATTGATGTTATTAGGGATAATAGGTTTAATAAGACAGGGTGGCATTCTTTGCTTGATACTAAAGAGAAGAAATGGATAACCATTTTGGGAGCACTATTTACACCTGGGCTTAATGAGCAATTATAATTGCACCAATGGAAAGTAGGCTAGGTACTTCAAAAAGCATCATTTTTTATTGTTTTTCATCACTGAAGAAGGTTGTGCCATTTTTTGCCAGCCGAAACCAGTCTGACATGATGTTAATTTTATTGCAATAAAATTATTCATTGGATCCTTTTTTATCTGCTGGCTATCCTTTTGTTTTGCTGAACCATTTTCTTGTTGCCATGCAGATTCTCTCGTGCAGGAGAATTTTCTGATTGGCTACAAACAGTCCAAGACACATAGTCGACCCTACAGACCAACTTGCATATAAATGTTCTGGAGATGAGAGTCATACTTATTGTTTTGCAAGCCCTCCATCCCTCTCTTCCCACCAGAACTATTGCAATTCAGGCGGACAACATGTCAGTGATCTGGTACATCAACAAACAGGGAGGAACCAGGTCTTATCCCATGTGTTGAGAGGCCATTAGGTTGTGGCAATGGGTGACCTTTTCCAACCACTTTCTCATAGCAATACACATTCTAGGGAAGTCAAACATCCTGGTGGACAGGCTCAGCAGGACCATTTTGATGCCTCAAGGGTGGTCTCTGAATCTTTCAGTGGCAAATATGATCTTCCAGAGATGGGGTCAACCTTGCTGCAATATTTTTGTGTCTCCCTCTAACACCAAGTGCAGTGAGTTTTTTGTCCTGATTTCTCCTCAGGGACAGTCACCGATAGACATTCTAGTCCATGCTTGCCCCCCCCCCTTAGTATTCTTTATGCCTATCCTCCTCTTCCCCTCATTCCCAAATTTCTGCAAAAAGCTCAGAGACTAAAGTGCCAAGTGATCTTCATTGCTCCCTTTTGGCCCCCACAAGTTTGGTTTCCATTCCTTTGGTCTCACCTGGTCTTTCCACTGTGGACTCTGGATCCCTCTCTAGATCTGTTGTTCTATCCCTTGGGAAATTCCCATCTGGATCTCCTGAACCTGAAATGAACCACTTGGTTATTCCACTTCCAATGATGGCTAGAATTCCCAGACTTTCTTCCCCAGTTAGAAAAATTTTAATTGCAGCACACAAAACATCCACTAGGAAATTATACAATAGCAAGTGGAAGAAGTTCTCTACTGTGGGCTCATCAGGACAGTCTGAACCCTTTTACAGCTATGTTTCCTGCTGTTTTAGATTTTCTGGCTTCCATTTCTCATAACAGAGTTAATTTTCCTATGGTGAAGGTGAATAGGTGGCCATTTCCAATTTTCACACTGGAGAAAATTATTTTTCTCTAGCCTCATCTAAATTGTGCAAGGCCTTTTTAAAAGGTACCTTTTTCCTTTATCCTCCTATCAAGGAACCTGTTGCTCCCTGGGATCTCACCTTGGTTTGCAAGCTTTAGTCTTGCTCCCTTTCAAGCTTTCAGCTAAGGTAGATTTAAAGTTCCTGACCTGAAAAAACATTTTCTTGGTGGTCATTATGTCATGCAAAAGAGTGTTTGAATGGCAGGCTTTGTCTTGCAAACCCCCATATTAGATTTTTCACAAGGACAGTGTTACTTTGCATACTAACCTTTCCTTTCTGCCCAAGGTCGCTTCTGAGGCTAACATAAACCAAGTCATCAATCTTCCAGTCTTCTTTCCTAACTTTCAAAACAGAGGAGAGTATCAACTTCATACATTGGATGTACACAGACAGCTTTGCTTCTATTTGGATAGAAGCAAACTTTTCAGAAAATCTGATCAGCTTTTCATTTCCTTTTCTAAGACCAAGTTGGGTAAACCACTTTCCAAGGTGACCCTGCCTCACTGGATTACTAGTTGCATTAAGCTTGCTTACTCCACAAGGGGCATCTCCTTACTGTGTCATATTAAGGTTCATTCTACTAGGTCTATTTTCACCTCCTCAGCATTCTGGTTGAAACATCCCATTGATGACATTTGGGCAGCCGTTACCTGGTTGAACCACCATACGTTTATATCTCATTACAAATTAGGCATTATTTTTAGGAACAGGAATGCTGTGCTCCAGAATATCCTTCCGTGAGGGCCTCCCAAGTTCTTCTGCAGCTGGGGGCTCTGTCCCATGGGTTGAAGAACAAATGAAGGCAACAATATCATATAAAGAAGTTATGTACTCACCATAATGTTCCATCTGAGTTGTTTGCTCTTCATCCTTCCCTCTCTCCATCCCCCTACCTTTTGAAGGACCTAACGGAGTTATTTAGACAAATGCTTAATTACTGTTTGGGCTTCTGAAGTATTCTTTTCTGGCTTGGCCTGTTGTCTTGAGGTGATTTCTCTCTACTTGCATGATTAGACAATGTATAATGGTACAGCAAACTTGATCTGAGGGATCTGGAGGAGAGGAGCATTCTGGGTAGGGGAGTACCTCAGATTTTGGATCCTGGAGCTTTAGTATTCAGCCGAGTCAACTCGGAACATTATGGTGAATACATAACTTATTTTTATTGCTACTAGCTATTAGCTAAGGAGCTTTGTGATATAATTCTTGGTCTTAACTAATAGAATCTTCAAGAGAAAGCAAACTGTGCCAGCACTCCATAACTTCCATAACAGTATAACAACCATCAAGATGTACAGTTAGAAAAATATATCTCTCTTCTCTAAACCACACTCTTATGAAATCCAATGCAGTCTTTATTCTTAACAACAATGCAGGCATTCTTGATAGATCTAGAGAGCTCTCACCATGAATTGAGGGTCAATGGGGAGGGCTTGCTATAATTGTTAGAGTGTTTAATGCACAGACACAAGGTACAGGGTTTAATTCTCAGCTTTGAAGAGAAATTAGCAAGGCTTAAAATCGCCTGGAAGTGCAACTAGCATAGTACTTACATATGAACCTAATGAATCCTGATTATAAGTTTAAGCAACCGGTGGGGGCATAATGGGAAGAAGAAGCCACTGCATCCTAGGTTACTCTGGCTAGAAATAAATGTGCTGCTCTGTCAGCCTGCATATGTACCTAAAGACTGCTCCTGCAACATTTGTGTTATTTTTTGTTTTTACTGCAGTACAACACTGTTACAGCCTTACAGTGTCAGTGGTTGTATAGGAATGGATAAAGCTGCCTGGTCCTACCATATATTTTATTTTTTGTCAGTATAATTCAGAAAAGAACTGGCTTAGTGCTGGTAACAAATTTGTGTTCTGTAACATGACTCAGAAGATGGATCAACTTTTACATTATTTGAAGCATAATCTACATTTTAATAATGCAATCAATCATTACATATCCTAAAATTGATGTTAGAACACAACTTTTAAATACCTGGATACAACATGCAGGTTTACAGGAACCCTAGATTTACTTTTATGTTATAGCCCAGGGGCTGAACAGTGCTGAAAAGAGTGCCAGGCTGGTTGATTAAAACTATATTACTTCCTCTGAAGAAAACATTGGATATAATTACAGCTACCTGAGCTTTACTAAAAGAGTCAAATGTAGGTCAGACCAGAAAATCGCCCCCTTAAGCACTGATGGTGACAACAGTTAAGAATAGTTCCTTGTGTATTTCTTAAAAGGTCTATCAAAAGACAGATATTTTAGCAATTTGTAAGAAAGCAAACTTTAATGTCATTGTATTAAATTATGATATGAATATATCTATATCAACTACATAAACAATCATATTTATGCAAATGGTGTATTTACAATTTAGTTTTAAATATTTTTAAAATCTCTGACCACTTTTTTTTTGTTTACTGAAATGACATCAGGAAAGCTACTGCTACTGAAATAACAGAATTTCCTTGACATTATAACATTTACAATTATATTATACTTGTCTTTAGCTTGGGATGTGGCTAAAGAGGGTGTTTGGACCAGCTCCCTGTACCTGGTTAAACATATTAAAGAAAATAAATAAAGCACATTAAACTGCTTGTAAAACTTCACTATGCAATAGATAGTGAACTATGAAATATGAAAACGTGATAAGATCTTTCATTTATTTTTTGCTGCTTTTTGAATGCAGGATCCAGTAAATCACATTACAATCCGGTCTCTGATCATAACTAAATTGTTCAAGACATGGATGTCAAGAAATTTACCTCTAGATCAAGAAAAGAGTGAAGTAAAGCTTGAGAGGTTAATCTTAAGATACATGTACTAGAACAAATGATAACTGAGTTGCATAAAAATATAGGAGTAGAATGTGTTTAACAGGTTTGAAAATAGAAGAATAGCAAAATACCTCTGATGGACTAATAGTTTTAGAAGTTGCTAAACCTTTCAGTCTGACATTTTGTGTTTTAGTGAGAAGTACTTTACAACTTATAAAAGCTGCTTTAGCTTCTTACTGTTGCACTGTTTTGGCAACAGAGTATGCTGCAACATAAGACTAAAGCATAACAGCTCTGAAAGTTATGCAGAGCAAAACATGTTGTGTACCTCTTTGACATCAGAGAGGTGCATAACAAGGGCGCAAGACATGAAACACTACCATTAATCTCCAAATTTAGAAAAAAAATGCAGCATTGTTATGCACCTTTCTGACACATAAAAGGTACTTGACAAAATTAAACTTTTAATCCTAGTTATCTGCTAAAACATGGCAGTGGCCAGTTCTGGCCTTGACAGAAGAGCATTAAGCAAGCAAAAGCAGCTGTAATAGCTGTAAAAACCCTCACTCTATTACACACACACACACACACACACACACACACACACACACACACACACACACACACACACACACACACACACACACACACGTGTGGCAGAATGAAATTCTTTTAAATCGGTCTGGTCATTCATCAGAGGGACACTGCTTCTTTCCACTGCAGGGCTAATTGTTATTTTGTTTTTAAAAGCTGTAAAACATCTTACACCCCTACACATTTGTTTTTTTGTACCTGGTAGTAAATAGATTAGATAAGGCTTTGTGCACTACAAAGAATTATGATGGTTTTCTGCAACCATAATTCACTCGTGTTCTCGACGTGGATGCCTCAATTCTTCTCTCAGGTTTCATTTTGATCCACATTCTGTGTGAACTTCTTGATAAGCATGATAGACATGATCAGAGATCCAGTCATAAAGATATATGTCTGTATCTTGACTTTGGAGTGTGATCAACACACTACACTTCTTGAAACAGAGTTAAAAACCTTGGCTATAAGTCAGGCAAAAATCATTGCAGTGATCACATTTGCAGGACATGGCAGACATGAAACACTCTTCAACTTAGATTTTCAGCTAAAGTCTTTATTCATGGATAAATCCAGCAGTGTTATACTGCATATTCAAGACATGACATTAGCTGAAAGCTGTAGGTAAATACATTTTAAATTTACTTTAGATGAGTGCATGATGTTATTGCAATAAAATGCTGAAAGATAAGAATTATAATAATGCGGAATTGCACAATGTGAGACATATGTATGAATGCTGTTACATACCATATAGTACCTCACTGGGTAATTCCTACATAATGCATGCAAAGAGATGGTGTGTAAGTACTTTATCTAGGTATTGAAACAAAAACACTGAAAATGTTATTCTGACTTAACTGTCAGCTAAAGCACAAAGGCAGCGGTGAAATAAATTACCATTTCTTCAGTGCACAGACTACAGTTACTCAGATAACTGCAGCTTGACTTACAAAATCATTGTGTCTATTAATGCAATGTTAACAGAAGATGGGTGAAAATAACTGCTTTGGCTGGTCTTGTACCCACGTGACAGAGATTATTTATCCGAGTATTTGGAATAAGTGGTACAATGATCACTACTGTGTTGTTGAGGCTGATAATAAAGAAATAATAGTAATACTTGTCCCCGCAGTAATCATTTCAAGCTATCCATCCACTCAAAGTGCTAATATTTCCAGAAATTGTTAAAAAAAGAAACGGTTTTGCAGGGAATCATAGATTCAATGTTTAAAAAAGGGCAGTAACACAACAGCATGGCAAGTTAACACAAGATACATTTTCAAACAAAGGTGTAGCACACTTGGTAAGACTGCAACTGACATTATATGATATGTGTTACAGATATCTGAAGAATGTCAGAACTTGTGTTTTGAGGTTACTAGCTTTACTCAGCAGGCAGGTAGTGTAAGCAGGTGCACCTCAGGCAATGACCAGTATTCAAATTGATGTAGGCCTCATCTGCACAAACCTGCACTGTCATCTCTTATCAACATTTGTCAAATGCAATTGTCCATCTATCAGTTCATTTTCTAAACTGGTCCCTCAGAACAGATATGTAAAGAGAGTCAAAAAAGAGCATATCTCCTGTTGCTCAGTAAAGCCAAGCTGTACTGCTCTGCAATAATGCAATACAGTCACGTGTACTATTCACCTGAGGAGTTAAAACCGCTGCTTGGGTGTGTGCTATCCCAGTCTGTGCAACCATAAAGCTGAAATATGTATTGGGGGTGCTATGATTATAATCTTACATGGGCAGCGGCTATCCCTGCATGCTGAGAGACTAAACACACACATATGAACACACAAATCCATGCACACACACACACATGCAAACACACACACACACACACATACACACACACACACACACACACACACACACACACACACACACACACACACACACACACACACACACAGGAAATCGCAGGATTTTTTGCAGGGGGGGTGCAAACCCAGAGCCCCCCCCCACTCAACCTTCCCCCCATGCATGCAGCCATTCCAGTGTCCTGTTACTTGGCTATTTCTCCCCATTTGCCATAAACACTATCCAAAACTCTCAGTGTGCATACTGTTTTATGCTTTACTTCTACAATGATTACAGATATTTAGATTTAATTTGCAACTTTTATTTCAAATTTTATAGCACAAACACTGATAGACATTTGCTAAACAAAGCAATAGTCTTACAATGAAAACAGACAGCTTTAAAACATCTCTACCTTTAAAACTCACATTCACTGAAACAGCAATGAAACCCACATTCAAAGAAAATGCATCTGGCCAGTGGGAGGTTAAGTTTACCTTTGGGCTATTTTCAAATCATAGTCCCTTGCACACATTTTTAGGACCACGCAAACATTCTTTGATTCACCTTCCTGATTGCATTAATTATAATATATAATAATTGAATTATACCCCTTGTATAACATAGCACCACTTGTTAGAGTGTGATTTAAATTTATAGTTTTGAACATTTTTCCAGTAAGCAAAGAAACAAAACATATGACCAGTAATGACAAACTGCCCAGTTCAGAACATTTCAACTATAAAAGGCCACTCAAACTTCTGTTATTACAATCCACCAATATCAATCAATATGCACAATCTCTGCAGAAGTAAAAGTCATCTGAATAATTCTACATTAAAGAGATCTGAAACTAATGAACAGGTTGTTGCTAGAAAACAACTTTATGTTTCAGTGTTTTATCTACAATTTCAGTGCCTGCTGCTCTTAAAGAATAAATTACCTATGTTACATTAAAAAAATAGTAAACTGGTATATTGCAATAGGGAATGGGTGGCAAGCTGAAAAACAGCTTCATAGTTACTAGGCATCTCATCCAAAGGAGGACATACTGAGCACTGCATCACCCCACCACCTTAAAATACAAATCTACATGCTATGGGAGTAGAACCTACAGCCCTCTACAGCAAAACATAAGTATGATACCTGCTGTGCTACTAACACTGCTTTAAAATTCTATGCCACAATAATGATACTATTTGCTAAACAAAACAGTTGCACATTTTAAGCATGAGCAGCAGTAAACTTCTCTTCCCTTGAAGCTCACCACTCCTGTAAAATGCACTTGAAAATAAATTTCCCCTGCTAACTCTAAATATGGCATCTCACTCTCTCTCACACACACATACCTCAGCCTCTTAGTGTAAAAAAATTTGGACAAAGCCTAAATTAAATAGAGACTTAAAAAATTGATAGAATAACAAGATGTGTGTTATTATGCATTTTTCTAAAGGATATGGTATAAAACTCAAATGTCTGTAATTATTTAGCAACCAATTATTTTTAGGAGGAATATGGCTCAAAAAGCTGGACATTCTGCAAAAATCTGGACATCTGACGGGTATGCGACCTCCTTCTTACACACACACACACACACACACACACACACACACACACACACACACACACACACACACACACACACACACACACACACACACACACACCAAACCTCTCAATCTCTCAGCACAAGAAATCTGGACAAAGCTTGTTACAATGTTGGGGACAAAGGCCTAAAACTAGGGACACATTTAGAAAGTTGCTAGAATAACAGGATTTGTGTTGGAATGCATTTTCTGAAGAATACGAAGTCTGAAACTCAAATGCATGTCATTATTTAGTAAGTTTAATCCTTAGCTCACTCCAGTGATTTGTCAAAAAAAAACAGAATTTTTATAAGGAACCAACCAAACATATAAGGCAAAAATCTGGTCATTTTGTGAAAATCTGTACAGTTGAGAGGTATGACACACATACACCCCATACCTCCTTAGAAAATGGATAGAACAACAGGGTTTGCATTAGTATGTATTTTCTGAGGATATGAAGTCTAAAACCTAAATGTCTGCCATTATTTTCTGACTTCAGTCCTCAATGATTTGCCAGAAAAAAACACAATTTTATGAGAAACAAACTGAAAGTATGAGGCAAAAATCTGGATAATTGTGAGGTATGCCCCACCCACACACACTCCTACCCCATCTTTCTTACACACACACACACACACACACACACACACACACACACACACACACACACACACACACACACACACACACACCTACCTTTACCTACCTACTTCTTACATACATGTATACATACCCCTACCTACCTACTTCTTACATCCACACTCCCCTACCTATTTCACACACACACACACACACACACACACACGCACACACACACACACACACACACACACACACACACACACACACACACACACACACACACACACACACACACACACACACACACACACACACCTATTAAACACTTAAATACACCCATGCACACACCTACCTCTCACTTGTACCTTCGTCCATAGTCCAAACATCTTCTGGAATTCAAATTCTGTGTGAGCATGGAAGATGAAGACATAAACCATTAGTTGCACAGATCCAGAAGTGCCTGTGCAACTGAATGCAAAGGGAGTTCTTAAGGAAGAATGCCTTAAACCCCCCAAAAAACATTTTTTCTAACACAATAAATCTCCCAGCCAGCTGGCTCCAGGGGGGTGCAAGTGCACCCCATTCCTCCTATCTGCAGGAACCCTTGCACACACACACACGCACATGTACAGACATATACATTCATACATACACACACACACACACACACACACACACACACACACACAGGAACCCGCAGGATTTTTTGCAGGGGGGGT
This sequence comes from Protopterus annectens, assembly GCF_019279795.1. Taxonomy (NCBI): domain Eukaryota; kingdom Metazoa; phylum Chordata; order Ceratodontiformes; family Protopteridae; genus Protopterus; species Protopterus annectens. The sequence goes on along the minus strand of NC_056728.1, from coordinate 1,747,357,637 downwards.
GCAAACCCAGAGTTCCCCCACTCAACCTTCCCCCCATGCATGCAGCCATTCCAGTGTCCTATTACTTGGCTATTTCTCCCCATTTGACATAAACACTATCCAAAACTCTCAGTGTGCATACTGTTTTATGCTTTACTTCTACAATGATTACAGATATTTAGATTTAATTTGCAACTTTTATTTCAAATTTTATAGCACAAACACTGATAGACATTTGCTAAACAAAGCAATAGTCTTACAATGAAAACAGACAGCTTTAAAACATCTCTGCCTTTAAAACTCACATTCACTGAAACAGCATTGAAACCCAAATTCAAAGAAAATGCATCTGGCCAGTGGGAGGTTAAGTTTACCTTTGGGCTATTTTCAAATCATAGTCCCTTGCACACATTTTTAGGACCACGCAAACATTCTTTGATTCACCTTCCTGATTGTATTAATTATAATATATAATAATTGAATTATACCCCTTGTATAATATAGCACCATTTGTTAGAGTGTGTTTCAAATTTATAGTTTTGAACATTTTTCCAGTAAGCAAAGAAACAAAACATATGACCAGTAATGACAAACTGCCCAGTTCAGAACATTTCAACTATAAAAGGCCACTCAAACTTCTGTTATTACAATCCACCAATATCAATCAATATGCGCAATCTCTGCAGAAGTAAAAGTCATCTGAATAATTCTACATTAAAGAGATCTGAAACTAATGAACAGGTTGTTGCTAGAAAACAACTTTATGTTTCAGTGTTTTATCTACAAATTCAGTGCCTGCTGCTCTTAAAGAATAAATTACCTATGTTACATTAAAAAAATAGTAAACTGGTATATTGCAATAGGGAATGGGTGGCAAGCTGAAAAACAGCTTCATAGTTACTAGGCATCTCATCCAAAGGAGGACATACTGAGCACTGCATCACCCCACCACCTTTAAATACAAATCTACATGCTATGGGAGTAGAACCTACAGTCCTCTACAGCAAAACATAAGTATGATACCTGCTGTGCTACTAACACTGCTTTAAAATTCTATGCCACAATAATGATACTATTTGCTAAACAAAACAGTTGCACATTTTAAGCATGAGCAGCAGTAAACTTCTCTTCCCTTGAAGCTCAACACTCCTGTAAAATGCACTTAAAAATAAATTTCCCCTGCTAACTCTAAATATGGCATCTCACTCTCTCTCACACACACATACCTCAGCCTCTTAGTGTAAAAAAATTTGGACAAAGCCTAAATTAAATAGAGACTTAAAAAATTGATAGAATAACAAGATGTGTGTTATTATGCATTTTTCTAAAGGATATGGTATAAAACTCAAATGTCTGTAATTATTTAGCAACCAATTATTTTTAGGAAGAATATGGCTCAAAAAGCTGGACATTCTGCAAAAACCTGGACATCTGACGGGTATGCGACCTCCTTCTTACACACACACACACACACACACACACACACACACACACACACACACACACACACACACACACACACACACACACCAAACCTCTCAATCTCTCAGCACAAGAAATCTGGACAAAGCTTGTTACAATGTTGGGGACAAAGGCCTAAAACTAGGGACACATTTAGAAAGTTGCTAGAATAACAGGATTTGTGTTGGAATGCATTTTCAGAAGAATACAAAGTCTGAAACTCAAATGCATGTCATTATTTAGTAAGTTTAATCCTTAGCTCACTCCAGTGATTTGTCAAAAAAAAACAGAATTTTTATAAGGAACCAACCAAACATATAAGGCAAAAATCTGGTCATTTTGTGAAAATCTGTACAGTTGAGAGGTATGACACACATACACCCCATACCTCCTTAGAAAATGGATAGAACAACAGGGTTTGCATTAGTATGTATTTTCTGAGGATATGAAGTCTAAAACCTAAATGTCTGCCATTATTTTCTGACTTCAGTCCTCAATGATTTGCCAGAAAAAAACACAATTTTATGAGAAACAAACTGAAAGTATGAGGCAAAAATCTGGATAATTGTGAGGTATGCCCCACCCACACACACTCCTACCCCATCTTTCTTACACACACACACACACACACACACACACACACACACACACACACACACACACACACACACACACACACCTACCTTTACCTACCTACTTCTTACATACATGTATACATACCCCTACCTACCTAATTCTTACATACACACTCCCCTACCTATTTCACACACACACACACACACACACACACACACACACACACACACACACACACACACACACACACACACACACACACACACACACACCTATTAAACACTTAAATACACCCATGCACACACCTACCTCTCACTTGTACCTTCGTCCACAGTCCAAACATCTTCTGGAATTCAAATTCTGTGTGAGCATGGAAGATGAAGACATAAACCATTAGTTGCACAGATCCAGAAATGCCTGTGCAACTGGATGCAAAGGGAGTTCTTAAAGAAGAATGCCTTAAAAAACCCAAAAAAAACATTTTTCTAACACAATAAATCTCCCAGCCAGCTGGCTCCAGGGGGTGCAAGTGCACCCCATTCCTCCTATCTGCAGGAACCCTTGCACACACACACGCACATGTACAGACATATACATTCATACATACAAACACACACACACACACACACACACACACACACACACACACAGGAACCCACAGGATTTTTTGCAGGGGGGGTGCAAACCCAGAGCCCCCACTCAACCTTCCCCCCATGCATGCAGCCATTCCAGTGTCCTATTACTTGGCTATTTCTCCCCATTTGCCATAAACACTATCCAAAACTCTCAGTGTGCATACTGTTTTATGCTTTACTTCTACAATGATTACAGATATTTAGATTTAATTTGCAACTTTTATTTCAAATTTTATAGCACAAACACTGATAGACATTTGCTAAACAAAGCAATAGTCTTACAATGAAAACAGACAGCTTTAAAACATCTCTACCTTTAAAACTCACATTCACTGAAACAGCATTGAAACCCAAATTCAAAGAAAATGCATCTGGCCAGTGGGAGGTTAAGTTTACCTTTGGGCTATTTTCAAATCATAGTCCCTTGCACACATTTTTAGGACCACACAAACATTCTTTGATTCACCTTCCTGATTGTATTAATTATAATATATAATAATTGAATTACACCCCTTGTATAATATAGCACCATTTGTTAGAGTGTGTTTTAAATTTATAGTTTTGAACATTTTTCCAGTAAGCAAAGAAACAAAACATATGACCAGTAATGACAAACTGCCCAGTTCAGAACATTTCAACTATAAAAGGCCACTCAAACTTCTGTTATTACAATCCACCAATATCAATCAATATGCGCAATCTCTGCAGAAGTAAAAGTCATCTGAATAATTCTACATTAAAGAGATCTGAAACTAATGAACAGGCTGTTGCTAGAAAACAACTTTATGTTTCAGTGTTTAATCTACAAATTCAGTGCCTGCTGCTCTTAAAGAATAAATTACCTATGTTACATTAAAAAAATTAGCAAACTGGTATATTGCAATAGGGAATGGGTGGCAAGCTGAAAAACAGCTTCA